>NC_137895.1:70633987-70816168 GCF_963455335.1 Martes martes
TGCAAATTAAATACACCATAAAATACTCCTTATACATCTACCAGAATGGCAAATTATCAAATCAAAAAGAGTAAAAACTCACTTCTCATACATTAGTAGTAGAACTGTGAAATGATACCAACACTTTGGAAAACTGTCAGTTTTTTAAAAAGTTAAACATTCACCTACCCTATGATCCAGCAATTTCACACCTTCACAATTTCATGCGAACCAAAACAATTGTCCACAAGAAGTTTTGTACAAAAAAAGTTCATATTATGTACATTAAATTTCATACCTAATCATAGTCCAAAACCATAAAGAAACAATCTGGATTTACATCAATGAAAGAATAGATAAATGAACTGATTTGTCTAAACACTGGGATACTACTAGTAATAAGAAGGAATGATCTCCTGGAACATACAAAAACATGGAGAAAACTCAGAAATATTATGCTCAGTGATATAAAGCAAACATTAAAATGTATCCTGCATTATTGCATTTATATGAAATTCTAGAGTAGACAAACTAATTTGTGGTGATAAAATCACACAGTAGTTGACTTTTTAGGACAGGGGTAAGAATTGATCCAAAGGGACATAAGAGATCCACCTTGGGTTATAGGAATGTTTTGTAAATTGATATACACTCATAAAAATGAATTATATACTTAAGATCTGAGTACTTCTAAGTGTTGCTGGAGAAACACCAAAAAAATAGAAGAGAGCAGATCCCCCCAATCCCCCAAAATTGTTTTTTTTATAAACAAACCAATAAAAAGAGGTAACTACTAGATGTTAAGGACTGAAATAACTGGTATGGTGGGTAGCACTTATTTTGATATAACGCATACTTTCAAATGTAACACTTCAGCTGAATCATGTAGAATGGCAAGAAGTAATAAATGGACTCTGTTAGATAACGAACATTCTAAGCAGAGGCCCTAAAGTGCATGGGATATTTTTAAAAAACTAGAAAGACATCAGTGTATCAGCAACATAGTGAGTTTAAGAGATAGTGGTATGAGATTATGGAGACCTAGGCAGGTATCAGATCAATAGGTCCTTTTTGGCTGTGATAGGGGTGTGGATTTTAATCAACATGGCCAACACTTCTGCTTCAGATGAAGTGATAGGAATCAAAAGTATTTTTTCACTTTAAATAACTAGGTAAGCAGGCAACATAAATGAAACAATAGTTTTCAGACTTGGCTATAGGAGTACAGGCCTACACTTCCTGAAAAAGTGAGAGAGAAAAAAGTGAGCCCCATGATTTTCCCACCTTATTGCCTACAAGCCATTTCCAGTGCAAGACATGGAAACTAAAATAGATACTATCAGTTTTCTCAAGCAAAAGAGATGGAAATTAGAGTTTAGGGAGGTAAAAATAGGTGGATTTTTTTTTTTCAAAGAATACAAAAAAGAAGAGACTACACTAAGAGAAATCACCATAGACTGAAAGAGAGATAGTCCTTGAGATCTCTGGAACTGTGCTAGTCTCTACATGACGATGGGAAACTTTTCTTAGACCAAGAGAAGAATCACCAGGAAATGATAAACCAAACAACTGCCAGAACTCATGCAGGCTGGGGAAAAAAACAACAACAACAAACAATAAACTCATTAAAATATAATATTAAGCATAATAATTATTAGTTTAATAATAATTAATAATTATATGATTTATTTATATATTTAACACGATATATAAATATATAAATATATAAATGTGATTTATACTCTATATATTTATATAAATATAAATAAATATAAAATAATAAAAATAATAATAAAATATATTTAAAATACTGTGCTAAATGGAAATAAAAACACAACATATTAAAGTCCCTTTATGCAGCATAGAGGAGATTTCATGGTAAGTGCTTACACTTAAAAATTAATTAGATAAACTGGAAACAAGAAAGAAATAAACACAAACTAAGCAGAATTAAGAAAATAACAGGGATTATAATAGAAGACAAAGAGATATACAATAGAAAAACAATAAAGAAACTCGCATAAGCCAGTTTTTAAAAAAGATCGATAAGACTGTTGAACCTTTAGCCATATGATCAGGAAAAGAAGGGTAAAGACATAAATCACTGGGGGTACCTTCAGCTCAGGTCATGATCTAAGGATACTGGGATTGAGCCCTGCATGGGGTTCTCTGCTCAGCAGGGAGCCTGCTTCCCTCTCTCTCTGCCTGTCTCTCTGCCTACTTGTGATCTCTCTCTCTGTCAAATAAATAAATATAATATTTAAAAAAAAGACATAAATTACCAGTAACAAAAATGAAAGGGGGACATCACTACAAGACCTACAGCAACTACAAGATAATAAGGGAACATTATGAATAACATTATGTCATTAAGTTAGGCAACTAAGGGTAGACTCCTTGAAAGCCACAACTATCAAAGCTCACTCAAGAAGAAATAGATCACCTGAATAGTTCTACACCTATTGAATTTATAATTATAAATCTCATAAAAAATACAGGTTCAGATGACTTTACCGGTAAATTCTATTAAATGGTTAAGGAAGCAGTAATGCAAATTATATGTAAACACTTTCAAGAAAAAAAAGGAGCAGGGATCACTTCCCAGCACATTTTATGAAGCCAGAATTACTCTTATAAAATAACCAGGGAAAAAAGTCACAACAGAAGAAAACTATGGAACAATAGTCCTTTTCGACACAAACACAAAAATCTGTAACACAATTTTACACAATCGAATGTAGCAAAGTGTATTGAAGGATGATAACAGTATGATCAAGTTGGGTTTATCTTCAGAACGCAAGGTTGATTTAACATCTGGAAACAGTGGAAATAACTCACCTATTGGCAAACTAAAATAAAAGTATATCAAAAACAAAACCCCGTAATTATCTCAATACATGCAGAAAATGCATTAGGCAAAATACAGCATCCATTCATGTTAGAAATGTTCAGCATACTAGAAATAGAAGACAACGTCCTTGACCTGATAAAGGGCATTTAAGGAAAACCAGCTATCATCCTATTTTATTAGGAAGGATTAAATATTATCTCTTTAAGGTTGGGGGAAAAAGGGAAGAAAAATCATTTTCCATTTGGGGAGTGTGCATAAGAGAAAAAAGCTTTATTTTTGAACCCACTAAGTCCTGGCACAATTGCATTTAACAGTTTATGTTTTAAGCTCAATTCTCTCCTCCTTCATTTTCTAAAAGAAAGCTAGAAGAAGCTAAGAGGCACCTTCCCCATTCCGCCTGGAAATCTCTTTAGCTAACTCACCCAGTTTACCAGATTATTGCAACCAACAGTACTGGTAAAAACTTCTGCCACTACATGACACGGTCTCATTTCCTTCAGATTCCAAAAACTTTTTCCTCACTTCTCTTGAACCCCTCACCAACGACCTCCTCAAAACCCTTCTAGCATCTGCACATAGTTCAGTCCCAAGGCCAATGTCACATAATTCAGTTTTTGTGGCAGTAGCACCCCAGTGTCAGATACCAAAATCTTTTTAGTTATCTACTGCTGTGTAACAAACTCCCCTAAACTCGGTGCTGTGAAACAAATCACTTATCATCATCATCATCATCATCACTTTATGGCTTTGGGGTTAACTGAACTCAACTAGGTAGGTCTTAACCAGGGTCTCAAGTCGATTTCGGTCGATTTCTCTGACTGAAATCAGATGGTCGCTGTGTGTGGAGTCATCTCACTCTGACTTCCTCACTAATATATCTGGTTGTTGGGCAGTGAGCACTGTAAATCAAACAACTGTACATGGCCTGCCCCTGTGACCTGGCCTTCACGGACAGGGGATAGGTTCCATGGACAATAGTTACAAGAGAGAGCTGGAAGGAAGCCTCAGAAATCAGACAGCGTCACTCCCTTCTCATTCTGCTTTCAGAAGAAAGTCTCTAAGGCCATCCATGTTCCAAGGCAGAAGAATGATGCTCCACATCTTGCTAGAAGGAATGTGAATGAGTTTGAGGATGCTTTTAAAAACTGTCATCCAGGGGCACCTGGGTGGCTCAGTGGATTAAGCCACTGCCTTCGGCTCAGGTCATGATCTCAGGGTCCTGGCATCGAGCCCCGCATTGGGCTCTCTGCTCAGTGGGGAGCCCGCTTCCCCCTCTCTCTCTGACTGACTCTCTGCCTACTTGTGATCTCTCTCTCTGTCAAATAAATAGATAAAATCTTTAAAAAAAAAAACAAAAAAACAAAACTGTCATCCAGCAGCATGAATTATACCAGCACCAACTGGAAAACAGTAGTGGGAATATAAACCTTAAGTACATACTTCTGCAAATTCCTAGGCATTCCACTGCACCTACTGCAACAAACCTGGGGTCCGGAAAGCACTGAGGACAACATTATGCTGGAGAAGGTACTAGAAGGACTTCCACATGGCTCAAGTTCCTATCTCAGCTCCAGTTTAGATCAGTGAGTACTGCCAACCTTCCTACATTCTATACCTTCCAATTTGGTATCTGGGGCCCCTTAAGTATTTTTTTTTTCTGTCCTCCCCACTATGGACTCTCATGACCAAAATGTACATCTTGCTGTAGTCTCTGTGATCCTCTTGGTCCTTGGATATAAGAAATAGAAGCACCTCCAGTGCTGAGGTTTTACATCAGGTCTGCTTTCTTTTCTGGTCTCTCCCTGATCTTAAATACTTCTTTCTCTTATTTCCCAAGGTCTGGGCCAAGCTTTGTGCCCTGGCTATCGAGATAAGGTCCTTATCTTCCCTCTCATTTCCTTCCAATTTTCCTGCCTGCCAGCCCCACTTGTTTTAAAAATAAAAATCTCCATCTGAGCCCCATTCTTCATGGCTGGGTCCCTATTTGCTACTGCCAGCATGCCCTTGTCTTGTGCTCTGCCCACCTGCCAGGGAGCCACCTACTGTTCACCTCTGGCCCTCCTATATGCCAACCACCTGCCTACCTGAACCTCTATCTTCTACCTGTAGCCAAAGTCCCCTGACGGCAGGTTCTGCCACCTTTTTGGACTTCCCAGCTGCTGGGCTGTCCTCCAAAAGACCGTTTATTCTCCAGGTCTGGCCCTCTCCCACTATATGTAGTTCCTACTCCTGACATGTACCAAAGAGCATTTCACTTTCTCTCTGGCTGCACTGCCCACTTTTTACTCCTATGATCCATGCCCAGTGAGATCTATGCTAGCAATTAGAAAAACAAAACCACCTTGCTAGGATCAGTCTGATTTTGCTACTTCAACTAAAAACACCCATGGCATCGAACTTCCTCATCTTCTCAATTGCTTCCGCTCTAGTAAAATTGCCTGGTCCAATCATCCCTGACTGATTCCTGGGCTTCCTCCCCGTAGGCTTTCCCTTGGCTTCCAAGACCTGTAAACTCCATGCTGATGGCCTAATGCCCTAGACTTCAAGTTCCTGGCTCTCTCACAATTCAGCAGTCATCTGGCCCTCGATACTCAGACTGAACCTTGCAGCCTCAGCTTGCTGGCCCCTGTCTAAGCAGTCCTACTAGCTGCTACCTACATCTGGTTGGGTGTTCTTATTACATCTGGAATAATGGGAATCAAGTTAAATTATACTGCTTCTATGGTACAAGACTTTATTTCAAAAGAGAAAGCAAAAAAAAAAAAAAACCCAAAACTTTATTTCTTCTACTTGTATCATAATTTGTAGTTTTAAATGCATAACAGACAATGAAACGTTCACTGTTTTCCTTGACCTCCACTCCACTTAATGGAAGCTTGAGAATTTAATTCTACATTTGTGATATTTTTTTTTCCCTGAGACTGCTCAAAACTGGCATGAATTTTTGATGGGAAGAATAATATGGTTAGCATGTTTATAAATTAACAGTCAAGGAGGTGTACAAACCCAAAATTATTCCCACAGGAAGCAAGTTGTTGGCTCTGACATCCTTTCTCTTTCTTAGCTTGCCAGAAACAGATGTTGACAGTTCTCTCGTTTGGGGAATATATCCAGAAGGATGAATATTACCCTTGAGAAACACAATATACTGTACATGACTTCTTATAAGCGAAGAAGTAGTTTATTTAAGCTTACAGAAAGTACATACTGACAACCTGTGCAAAGAAAGGAAAGAATGCCATAAAGCAATCTAAAGCCCTAGCCAAGCCTCAACTTCATGGAAGTTTTCTAGGCTGGTTGAAAGAGGTAATTGATACAGCACTCAGAGGGCTGCAGATGGAATCAGACCTAAGAGACCAAAGTCTTCTCCACACAAAGCCAGAATTCTCTAAGAAGTGAAAAATACCAGCCATCTAGCGGGCTCTTTTGCCCACATTTCACAAAGGAATCCAATTTCTTTTAATGCATAAAAAACTATAATTAACCTGTTTTCACTTAAATCAAAAGTTATTTATAAGGAACTTCCCATATACAAACACTATATACATGCTTGTATGTTTGCCTGTATACATTAAAAATGGTGTATGACAGTTCCTATTCTCAAAGACGTCAAAATATAAACGGCTAGATTCTGAAAAGTAAGATGTCTGGTGAAAAAAAAAAAAAAAAAGAAACTAGTTTATTTGTCTAGTCATGCCCAGAAAATCTAGCTTTCCATTTTAATTGTAAGGCATTCTTAGCATAGTTTTTTGTTTTTGCTTTTTAACACAGCATGCCTGATTTTGCTGGTGGTTTGAGTATCTGACATGAAACTCAGAAATGTGTCCACATTGTTGAATGAGTGGGACCATATACTGGAGAAGAAATGGAACAGTTCAGAGATTCTAGTAGACAGGAAAAGTGTTCCCTCTGCCTCTGCCCGCCACTCTGTCTGCCTGTGTTCTCTCTCTCTCTCTCTCTGACAAATAAATAAAAATAAATTAAAAAAAAAAAAGAAAAAAGGGAGTCTGGGTGGCTCAGTTGGTTTAGACAGGAAAAGGGTTGAAGCCCCTGGAGCCCCGTGATGCACGGCAATCAGAGTAGGTTACTCTGTTCGAACAAAAATGTCATGCTGACCTGGTGGAGAAGACAGCAGGATGTGAGCCTTGCAGGTGGGATCTGGCAGCCACTACTACAAAGACAGAGTGCAAAGACAGAGTGCATGTATAATCAGGGGGACCTGAAACCACCAGTCACATACCATTGTCTTTAGGAACACATGTCTTCAACATGTTCACATATGCAGTATCACCTTTGTTCATCAAGCAGGAAACCCTTGTGCATGCTGGGGTCAGCAGACCTCTTCCTGTAACCAGGTGCAGGGACACCAAGCCACAGATCCATGTGACTTTGACCTCCATGGACAGAACCCTGGTATTTGGTCTCAACATTTGGTGGTCATTAAAACGTATGTCATATTTGTTCCAAAAATATTTTGAAGGTTCAGGACCCTCTTCAGATCAGATGTTTGACACTTTTTTTGGCTTACAGAGAATTGGCTGACTTAAGAATATATATCTGCCTACTAATATTCGCTGCCAATGACCTATAGTTCAGGGTCAGTATTGTTGTTTGTGCTTGCCTAAATATCTGCAAAAAGACTTCCTTTTTTTTTTTTTAAATAAAATTATGGATGTGATTTAGCTCAATATTTCTATTTCCCTGAATCTGCTGTGAGGAAATAATCATAATGTAGCAGAACTTGATATAAAAAGTTTATGAAGACATTATTTATAACATTGAAAAATTGCATAAAATATAAATGGTTCTTTAAATTAGACACATTTGTGCCTTGGAGTATAATAAAAATAATTTTTTTAAGACTTTACCTAATTATTTGAGACAGAGAGAGAGAGAAAGAGCCACAAGAGTGGGGGTGGGGTGGGGCAAAGGGAGAGGGACAGACTTCCCACCGAGCATGGGGCTCCATGTGGGGCTCAATCCCAGGACCCCAAATCATGACCTGAGCCAAAGCCAGGCAGTTAACCATCTGAGCCATCCAGGCACCCGAGAAAATTTTAAAAAACTGTCTCACATTATAATGTTCTCACAATATAATGTTCTCACATTATAATGTTCTCACGATATCATGTTAAACAGGAAAACATTGTCAGTAGTTATAGGTAAACTATAAAAGCAGATCACAAAGCTGCATTCATACAACAAATATTTATTAAGTACTGCCTGTGTAACTAGCATTTGTCTAAGTGTAGAGTTACTACTTGGGATTAAAAAAAAAATCTCTTCTCCAGTATGTGGAGATTACATACTGGTATATCTTATAATGTCCTCCCAACCATGTTAACAAACAACCAAGCAAAGAAACAAAATAAGCAAGCATAAAAAAGAAAGCGGAAGGGAACTGTAGTGGACACTCCATCCCTGCCATTCAGATCCCTTTACCATTTTTGTGCACAGCATCTCCTGTGTGCTTTCCCTCCCAAAGCCAGCACCTGCGTCTCTGTTGAAAGGCCGCTCTCTGGCTGGCGGTAGATCTGGCTTTGCCAGAAGTGCCTCAGAATATACAGGCCCCCAGGGGCAGCCCTTAGCCAATGACTGAAGGAAGCCTACTGTAAGTACTTCATTGCCCACGCTCCAATAGAGACATCCCTCTCCTGTAGATGAAGCCAGAGCTGCCTCTGGATGACCTCATTTGAACAGAGGTGGCCCACTACAATAAGCCTAGGTTACCTTTATTGAATGTCTCTTCTGTTTCAGATTTTGACACGAATTATCTTAATTTTCACAACAACCCTTTGAGAATAAGTACTATCATTATACTCATGGTACAGATGAATATAAGGCTGGGGGCCTTTTCTTTTTCCTCTTTATACTTCCATGTCCTTTCCAATTTGCTACAAAATCAGTATTATTTTGATAAGCATACAGGATATGAGTACCCATTTTCTGAAATACTGGCTTTAGTAGCTACAGCCAGGTATACTCCTGGCAGCCTCGGAGCATCGCTGTTGTATATTTGAATGAAATTCTTTGTTAATCAACAAATGATAAAATGATCACATCATCACTTTAAGATGTTGCTTAATCTCTTAACAATAAATTCCTTTACAAAAGTGAACTAAAACTTAAGGATTTGAGTGGATTTCTGCTACTGTCCGTGAAATGTATCTCATTATTTGGGAATTTTTGTTCAGTCTAACTTGCCTTCAACTTTCAGAACCACCTGCAGTTAATAATATTATCCTTTTACTTATTTTCCAAATATTTCCTAAATTGTCCTAATTTTGTTATTTATGTTAATAATGAATTGATCTGGCCTTAATACCACACTTATATTCAGTTTTAAAAGTTTTCTAAGAAAATGACATTTTCATAAGACGTTTACTGATCCAACCTTCATTTGTCAAAGCTCATTTTAGGCCATTTCCTAACTATTAATCTTCTTGCTCTTTACCCTTTCTAAGACCAAAAGGAAGAACGGCCTGCAAATGAAGTTGAACCACTTACACGTTAATTTGTAAAGTTTCTCCAGGCTGTCTATTAAAATGAAGAAAACAGTCACCTAGAAAAGTTGCTTTCTATATTATTTCACAGTAGAAGTTGTAATATTAGACCAGAAGCTACCTTTCTTGTTAGTGCCATACCATAGATGGGCAGAAATTCCTAAAGATGTCTGTTACTTGGATTTTGGTCGTATGGAACAGAATCTAACTCTAAATAGCTTAGGCAAAAAGAGAATTTGAAGGTTGGGGGAAATCTAAGGAAGCTTTAAACTGCCGAGCCAAAGGCATAGCAACATGTATCTGGAGCTCGGGGATGGCTCTCAACCAGAAGTGAAATCTGTAATAGTATCAAGCATTTGTTAGAGTAGTGTTTTCTTGGTAAATGGTATTTCCTTTTAAAATGTCTATGTCTTTACATGCAAAGTGTGTTTCTTGTAGGCATTGTGTAATTTGGTCTGGCTTTATTATCAATTAGAGGATGTCTCCTTTTTAATGATAGAATTAAGACCACTTATATTTAACATGATAACAAACTGGTTGGCTTAAATTTGTTTTCTTGCTATTTATTTTCTATTTTCCAGACTGTTTTTTGTTGTTTTTTCCCAACTTTCCTGCCCCCTATTTTTAAAATTAATTATTTTTAGTGTTCCATTTTATGCTCTCTGTTGGCTTACTTTGCTATATAATTTTTATTTGTTTTTTTGTAGTTTCTCCTTAGGTTACAATACACATTATTATTTTATTATAGTCTACCCTGAAAGACACTTATACCATTCATAGATAATGTGATAACTTTACATGTTCATTTTCTTCCTTATCTTTGCGCTGTTGTGATCACACAGTTGACATCTTTGAGTATTACAAACCCTAGCACACATTATTAATACATTACTTTCTGTAGTCAAATATCTTTTTAAAAAATTTAAACTGAGAAAAATCTCTTTCACATCTACCTATATATTTATGAATTCTAGTCCTCTTCATATCTTTTAAATTTTCTTCAGGGTTCATAATCTTTGAACCTGACAGTCTCCTTTAATATCTCTTTTACTGTGAATCTGCTGGCAATTGATTCTCTCAACTGCTTTTGAGTAAAAATCTGTGTATTTAACTCTCATTATTGAAAGATACTTTTACTGGGTACACAATTTTAGTTGACAATTACTTTTTTCTACACACTAAAATTGTTCTATTGTCTTCTGGTTTGCAATGTTTTTGAGGTTAAGTCAATGACAATTCCTACCTTGGTTGCTCTGTATGTAATGTATCTTTTTTTTCCCCTGATTTCTGTCAAAATTTTCTCATTATCATTGGTTTACATCAATTTGATTCTGACACACTTCTGGAGGTTTTCTTCATGTTTTTCTTGCTTGCTATTTGTTGAATGTCTATCATCTATTGGTTTAGAGTTTTTTACAAAATTAAAAAAAATTTAGCTATTATTTCTTCAAGTATTTTACAGCCTTTCATTATCCCTTTGAGAAGCAAATAACGTATGTTAGGGTATTCAATATTATCCCACAGGTCACTGATTTCTGTTCATTTTCTGTGTGTGCATGTGCACATGGATGCCTTTTTTTTTTCTCTCACTTTGCTTCAGTTGGGTAGTTTCTAGTGATATGTGTTCAAGTTCATTGTTCTTTCCTCTATAGTTTCCAATCTGCTAAATCCATCCAGTAAATCTTTAATTTTCAGTGTTGTGTATTTCAACTCTAGAATTTCCATTTGGTAGTTTCTATTGCTGTAATTTATACCTTCATTTTATTTGTACTGTTCTTTATAATTTTAAGCATACTTACATTTTTAAAGTTCTTGTTACTTAATCCCATTATTTTGGTTCCATCTCTGACATTTCTGTATCAGTTGGTTGATTTTCTACATTTCTAAATAAAGGACACATTTTCCTGCTTCCTAAAATAAATTTTAGATTTTTTTTAAGTGTTTAAATTTTTTGTTTGTTTTCTCTAAAAGGTATTTAGCAAATAGTTAAGTCACTTGTGGATAAGCTTAATTACTAATACTTGTGTGTAAACTTAATGGAGTCTTTACTATAAGAATATTTAGCCACATCACTAAGGAGTGACATCCTACTGTCTCTACTAAGGACTCTGTATTTTTAGCAAAGTCTCCACTTTAACCTGCCAGAACTCAAGCTGCCATTCTCTGCTTAGATTCCCCCACTTTTCACCATGACATGAAATGTATTTCCAAGCAAAAGTTGGTCACATTTTTGCCTACTTCAAGGATCATAATTTTTTTTTTTCTATCTGCTCATTTTTTTTGCAAACTGTATGTTCAAAATATTTTTCAGTGTTCAAGTTGTAATTAATGAGAAGCATTCTGGTGTTAGTTACTTCAAAGTGGCCTGAAGCAGAAGTCTTACTATAAGACTTTATGCAAGGGGAAATTTTGATTAAGTACAGTAGGAAGATCATTATAACAGAAATTTAGAGTATAGAATAAACAGGGATTAGACTGAATGCAGAAACATTAATTAAGAAATACCATTATTCAAGAAAAGAGGTGATGATCTAGGACATCAAAACAGAACAACATTAAAAATCAAGGAGTTCAGAACCAGCAATATTTTAGATAATTATTCATTGACTTCTACAAATAAATATTTATTGGTTGCTTGGTATGTACTATAGACATAAAACTGTGTTTATTCATTTAGTCAATCAACAATGACTCACTGAATACCTCTTGGATACCAACCACAGTGATATATATATATATGTGTGTGTGTGTGTGTGTGTGTATACACACACACACACACATATATATGGAAATATTATCTGCGCACATTGTCCATTCTGCAGGGCAGTGTTATCCAACATTCTGCAATGGTAGTAAGAGTGGCTACTATCCACAAGTGCATAACATACCTGAGAAACTATGTTTTTAATTTTACCTAATTTTAATCAATTCGAATTTAAGTCTGAGTAATCTAATATGGCTAGTGGTAAACTCATTGGACACTGCAGTTAAGGGGGATACTAATATAGATAAACACACATAAACACACACATACAATTAGAATTAAATTTACTGTTCTTAAATGCAGGGCTTCCTAAATTGCTATCAGAACCCAGGAGGAAGTACTTAATCCTTTTGAGATTAGGATGAGAGAGGAGGAACATCTGCAAGTTGTTTGCATTTTAGCTGAATTCTGAAGAAAAACAATAAAAACAACAGAACAGTGATGGAGAAAGTATGTTCTTGGCACAGGGAAAGGCAGTAGCATGGGACTTGGAGAACTGGAAATTGTCTCTTTTTTAAGCCGGATTGGAAGGTATTTATGGGGAAGTAGAACAATAAAAGTGCATAGGAAGGAAATAAAATATTGATTGTACTAGAATGCTCTAACTTTTTGTAGTGTGCTATTAATCAGAATAGTCTGTTAAATTTTTTTTTGATAGTTTTTATTTAGCTTGTAGATGGAGATGTCCAACAGGCTATCAAAATAACTTATCTGGAACTTAGAAGAGGCTGGGCTACAGATAGTACTTGAAGAGATGGGTATGCAAAGAAGAAAAGAGAGCCAAGAAAGCTGATTTAATTGTCAAATGCCCTGAGAAAAAATGTTCTATGACAAGAATCTTTTGAAAACCTAGACCATTTATGCTATGGCTCAGGAATGCTAAGTTGAAGTGTCTGAATCCTAAAAGGCCTAACTCAAAAGTAACCTCATCAGCCAGACCTCAGATAGGGGTCCTGATTCATGGGGAGCAGAGACTTTACTCTTTGTAACACTCGCTTCTTTTTCTCCATGCCCCAACTGCCCTCTGGAGCCAGGTCTGGGACTGGCAGATGGGCCTATGAATACCACCCACCCCGGCATAGGTTTATAGGGAACATTTTCACCCTGGACCACAGCAGGGGTGATGTGCTATAATTAGGAACTCAGATTAAAGGTTTTTATTCCAAAGGTGGATTCTTCTTGTCTTTGACACTATTACTAGGTTACTTTCATTGGAATTGTAAAACAACTTTATATAGGTCATCTAGAAGAAGTGAGTTTTCAGGGTGTTGTCTTAGGAGCTAAAAATAAAATTAGATTAGCAGTAATTAGTGAAGTGGGTGTAATTTCATACCTTTGACTGTAATCATTTCCCGAAGTGGTTTTCTCTTGATTTGACTTTCCAGTGTGTTATATTCCCTTGTTGAAAGAAAATATGCATTCTGTACCCCCTACAAGGACAATTTTAAGGAAAGTACAGTAAACATAAACTAATGTAATGATGGGCTACAGAGAACGCTCTGTTTTCATGAAATGAACCACTAAAAATACTTCTTACAGTAACAATGCGAAAGTAGTAATATTGTAGTTCAAAACAATTCCAAGCTATTATTTTATTTTGTAAGATGTTGTTGGCAGAATCTAGTCCCAATAATTACTTTTTTAGGAAGAGAGAAAAACAATTTAATGCACTCCAATGCAGACTCTAAAAATATCAGAGAACCAAGTATACAGGGATCAGGCTATTAATAGCTTGAAACACTGTCAGTTGGTGGGATGGGACACATTTTTTTTTTTTTTAGATAGTGAGCCAAAATCTAAATTTTACTGCCGAGATATGTACTTTGAATCTGTAGCATGCCTAAAGGTGAGAAAAGGCTGTGAGTAAAAGCCCTTGTTTTGCAACACCTTGTAGGAGATATTATTTCAAGAGACACAGAAATCCTCAAATGTGATTGATTCAGTTATAATTAATTTAAAATGAAACATACAATATAGCACTTTTACAAAATTTGTAAGAATCATATGCAAACTAAATTATGATTTGCTCTCACAATTCCAAAAATTGAAGAATGCTTGGACTAAGCATTAGCACCAGTTGTACTAAATGTGGTAGGAGGTGGGATGAAAGTTCAGCTACTGGGGCTCAATCCCAAGAAAGTCTCTCTTCAGCTCTGTGGATACTGGTTTGGCCATCACCTTCTGTAGCTTACTCATACCCTTTCTACCATAGGGTGTTTCCCTGACCCGGGTTTTCGTTACAAAATTGTAAAACTCCAAACAGCATGAATCTGAAGTAGGAAGAAGACCCTGGGAAGACATTTATGTGTGTTTAGGAAGAGTATACAAGTGGCTTCATAGAAAAGTAGAAAAGAGTCAGGTGTCAGCACCAGAAAGGAAGGCAATGGAAATCTGTCCATGGATGAATTGTTAAGTGTACTGATCTGTATAGTAACTCAGCAAGCCTCCATAAAAGGGTCCTACAGCAACTGCAAATAGAGGTGTTCATTTCCCTTATTTTTCTTTTTTTATTAAGATAAAGTTTATATACAATGAAATGTATATATCTTAATTGTACAAATCAATGAATTTTCTACATATGTATTTATATCCACCACCAATTCAAGATACAGAACATATCTAGCATCTTAGCAGGTGTCCACCTGCCTCTTCTAATCAATAACCCCATCATTCTGACATCCAGCGCCCATATCAGAGTTCCAGTTATTTCGCATTCTCATCATTACTTGATACTGTCATTTTTATTATTTTAATTTTAGCCCTCTGGCTGAAGTGTAGTGGCATCATATTGTAATTGTAATTTGCACTCTTCTGGTGGCTAATAATGTTGAACAATAAGCACTTCTCAGCGGCTTATTGGCTATTTGACGACTTCTTTTGCAAGTCCCTGTAAATGTCTTTTGCTCAATTTTTTAAATGGGCAAAATTTCTAAAATCCCTAAGCATAAAACAAAGGATTGACAACATATTTCTATTAAAATTATGAGCCCTTCATTGAACAACGTCAAGAGAGTGAAAAAGTAAGCTAGAGGGTAGGAGGAGAATTTTATATTTTTAAATTTCACTAGGGTTAAACTTTTTTTTCCTATGCACAGTGAAGACTGGGTGGTATGTGTTGCTTTCCCAGGGCTATACATGGTACTTGGCATAGAGTCGGTGATGAAGGAATACCTGTGAATGAATGCATGGATGCCCGAGTGAATGAATGAAGGGACGGCCCTACTTAAAGGTATACAGATTATGACCTTCTTATGCGCCATGTGTTTTCTCTGAGGCTAAGAGAAAGCTCACTCAATATTATTAGCAGGAACAGGAACTCTGAATATGACTCTAACTCTTGAGCAATACCAATCTAAGAGCTGGCCCAAATGATTAGTCCCTAGAACTGATGTACAAATTGCAGTTGAGTCCTGTCTTTCCAGCCCTCTCTTATTGATGCCCTGGGTCACAGTACATGTCCAACCAAAAAATCACCCTCTGCATTGTGGCAGGGGTGGAGACTGATCAAGGGACTTAGTGGTTTACTAAAAAGAGAATACTATTGAAATCTGAATATCTACACACCACCACAAATGGACCACAGATAAATAATTTCCCATTTTTAGTTTCAGTTTCCCCAATTGTAAAATAAAAGAGATTATCTATGAGGTCTCTAGACCCTACATGCTCTGACATTCTTTCACTGGAGAGCCTGGGAAAAACAGCTTTTATGGGAGAAGCAATACTAGTCATCCCTGGAGGTCAAGGTGACCTGAGCAATGTACTCTGCTCAGGTCCCAGAAGGCCCACAATGCCTTTATACTTGATCCATAAAGGCAGTCTTTTAAGCTGTCCCAGCACCTAAGTACTCTGTTCTGTAGGCCGACATGAAAAAACTTCCAGACTTCTTTGGAAAGGGAGCCCAAATCCGAAACAACAATGCTCCTTGGATACAAGTAACATTTTCTTCTAGAAATAGAAAATGTCCTCTAGCTTAGTTATAATTTCTACAATCTGTTCTGCCAATTTTTTTTTGGTTTGTATAAATGCTATTCAGAGCTCTTTTGGCAAAAATGAAAATCTAGCTTATTTCTAATAGCCTGATAATTTTCATGGGATGTCCCATTTAAGATAAAAAGTCACCCAGAAGTCTTGTTATAAAGAAGTTAACCCTAATTATTTTTTTACTATTGAAAAATAATCTGTAGATCACCTTCTATTTAGAAGAAAAATATTGAAAGAGTTCACCAAGCCATAAACATTATTTTCTTCTTTCTCATTTGAAAACAAATCTTTAATTTCAGCTTACAGAGCAGTTATTCTAGAACATAATGTATAATAGAGCCTGTTAATGAATCTGCCTTTGAAAAATAGCTTCTCTAATATCAATCACCAAATTCAGTAATAGAAGAGATCCACTAGCCTACTTGGTAACACAATTTAGTCTCCCTGAAAGAAGACGGAAAAGAAAAATATATGCCAGTAACTAATCAAAAGCAGGATACTAACATCCTGGCCTGTGTAGACAGCATTTGTGTAACGAACTTAAGATGTAACCTATAGCTATCAGAGTAGCTCCATCATGGAGGGATGTGAGGGAGCTGATGCCCAGTACCTAAAATGAAAAAAGCAGTCGAAAACTGTGTAATGCTCTGCTGATGGTCTAAAGTAATCAATCAGTCAATCAATGAATCCTTTACATGCTTGTGTAAGTCTTATGGAAAGGATGACATTGTCAAATATACCTGTCTTGCAACATCGTCCTTAGACCCTGGTAATGATAATAATAAAAGTAGATAATATTTGTCAGGAACCAAACCAAGCACGTTTTAATGCATTACTTATTATCCTCAAACTACCTTATAAGCTAAGTGTTTATATGATCACCATTTTATAGAGGTACAATGCAAATGCACAGAAGGGTTAGGAAATTTGCTCAAGACCAGCAGGAAATAAAAGTCTAGATATGAACCCAAGCAGTCCAACTGTTAACCACTTCTTCTATACTTCTGGAGAGATGCTGATATGCTCTATGGTACATTAAAAATGACTGTAAACTCAGGGTGCTTGGGTGGCTCAATCCATTGGGTGTCGCTTCTTGATTTCGGCTCAAATCATGATCTGGGGCCTGGGGATCAAGCCCCACATTGGACTCCCCACTCAGCTGGGAGTCTGCTTGTCTCCCTCTCTGCCCCTCCCTCTGCACGCCCTCCCTCTCTCTCTCAAATAAATAAATAATAGTAAAAAAAAAAAAAAAAAAAAGTCTGCAAAGTTTTTGCTGCTCTTGTTATTGAGATGTGTAGTCTAATCAACATCCTCTAGAACCCAGGTGAGTGACTTCCTTGACCAGTAGAATGTATTAGAAATGACATTCTGGGACTCCTGAGGCTGGGCATAGGAAGCCCTGCAACTTTCCCCCAGGGCCTCTGGGAGTTTACACTCTTTGGATTCTCCCTCTCAGAACCCACCTGCCACACTCTGAAAAGCCCAAGCCTCAAAGAGTGGCCATGATAGGGTACCCTATCAATGTCCCTGGCTCAGCCGCCAGATGACAGCCAATGTCAACTACCAGGCACTAGAGCGATCCATCTTAGACATGTGTCCTACCCTCAGATGACTGCAGTCCCAGGTGCACCACATGAGAGATGCCCAAGCAAGAAACATCGAACTGAGCAGACAACTTAAAAAACCAGGAAAGGTACAGTAAATCGTTTAGTGCTGCAAAGTATTTGGGTGGTTTGTGACACAGCAAAAAATAAATGAAAGAGAACTCCCCCCAACACAGTATTTACAAATGAATTGTATTTTAAAAGAATACTTACAAGCTGACTTTTTAAAACTCAGAACACATTTTCCCCAGTTACAATGTTATAAATAGTTGTAGGGTTCCTAGACCATTTCACAAAAGTCTATTTAACCCACAGAGTAGCTTCATTTTGCAATGAAAATAGTGACAAACAATACTGTTGCAAGACTAGCAATTAAGCTAAACAGATTAAAAATATGAGAAAAATGAATAAGAAGTACTTTTTTTTTTTTTTTTTTTTTTAAAGATTTTATTTATTTATTTGACAGACAGAGATCACAAGTAGGCAGAGAGGCAGGCAGAGAGAGAGGAGGAAGCAGACTCCCCGCCGAGCAGAGAGCCCGATGCGGGGCCCGATCCCAGGACCCCGGGATCACGACCCGAGCCAAAGGCAGAGGCCCCAACCCACTGAGCCACCCAGGCGCCCCAGAAGTACTTTTTAAAAAATGTACCTTAAATGTTTGTGCTGAGGGAAAGAAGACTTAACTGTAGGAGAGATAATACTTTTTGGAGCTTCTGATGGGAATTTTCTGGTATCTTTCAAGACCTCTATAAGTCAACAGCATCTTCTCTTCATTAAACTTAGCCTCTGCAAAATTTGTGGTTTTTTCAAACCCGTATCAACTATAATCATTATAAAACAGGATTGTGTAGCCAAAATCAGAAGAAAAACAACAGACAAAAAATTTTGGTTGCTCAGCAATAATGGTAGACAAAAGAGAACAATGGGCATAAAAAGAAAACAGTGGGCATTGGTCATTTTCCTCACATAGCATCCATTTACCTTTTCCAGAAAGGAAATATCCTGACTTTTCTTTGGGAATCATCTTTTCTTTCACTCTAATCCCATGTCCCTCAGTTACAGAGGGCAATCCCATTTGTCTTTTGGGGAGCCTGATGGCATCTAGTACTTAAGTCTATTCCCTCCCTATGACCTTCAAAAGTGACTGAGTCAACGTTGGGCCAGTTTAGACCTCTGAAAGTATGGCTAGCATGACAATGAAGCTCAGAGACTGAATTCTGGAGCTGCTGCCGCCATCATAAAATGAAGAAGGAGAACCTGGCTGAGAAAGAGAATGGTACTATGAGGAGAATGGAGCCAACCAAGCTGAGATAGAGAGAATCCTGCCTAGGGGATATTGAGGCTCTGCTTCAGGTAGTGCCTGACCCTGAAATTCCCATGATATCGGCTCACAAATGGCATTTGGCTTCATTCAGTTTAGGTTAGGTTGTCTGTTACTTCCAACTGAACATGTTCTAACATGTACTAGTTAAGGTAAATAATGCCAGCTGCTTTAAAAGACACCCCCCCCTCAAATCCATTGGCTTTAAAGTCAGTGTTTATTTCTCAGTCACATCTCAGTCTAATGCCAGCTGGTGGGAGAACTCTGCTCTATGTGATCCTTCAGGGACTTTGGTCTCTTATACTTATGGAAATATAGGTCCTTGTAGTCTTCTCCATTCAGGTGGTAGATAGAGAAAAAGAGTAAGATTTGAGTGCGGGGGGTCTCTAAGGGCCAGACCTCGTGTCACTTTCATGTTCCACTGGTCAGAATTCATACCCACCAAATGGCAGGAAAGTCTAGAAAAGTTTAGTGTGTATCAGAAAGTGGAGAAAACAGACAGCTTTCCATGGGTACTAATAGTTTTTGCCATGTTCTACCCTCCAGTCACTATCTTTACATTCCCTTCTCCTCATATGCTGACACCATCCCACCCACTTCCCCCCGCCCCCACCCTGCCACCTGCGAAAGGAAGCAGACTGTGGAAGCCAAGGAGCCTCGGTCAAACAGTGTGGCTGAAGACTTGTGCGCTAAAAAGACAAGAATCTTAAAAAAAAAAAAAAAAAAAAAAAAAAGACAAGAATCTAGCTTCTCCTCCACCCAAACTCAGCTTCTAACAGTGGAAGGGAGGTGCGAAAGTAACAATAAACACTTCCATTCAGAGGATGAAAGAAATGGGAGGCAGTTTTCAATTCTCCTGGGCACATACTGGAAGGTCCCTGACCTAAGGGTAAGGGTATTTCTTGGACTAGCCCATGACTCTGCTCTCTGGGAAGAAATTCTATGTCAGTATTTTTGTGGCCTCTGGATCCACCTTCCATAAAGTTGTTCCTTGTCTTTTAAACTCCGTGGTTACAACTGAAGTAAGGATTGAGAACTGTATTGTGGGGAGGGGGGGCAGGGGGAAGGAGGGTGGTGGCCGGTGCCAGTCAGGATCTCCCCAGAAAACAGGTGGCATACTCAAATAAGGATCATTTAAAGGGTATTTACTTACAAAGGGACACTTGAGAGGTGGGAGCAGGGGAAGGGGAGCCACACAGAAGAAAGCAGTCATCAAGCGTTAGTAGCCGTCCAGCTTTTACAACTCTAGGCTCGAGGGTATGAGAGATGATCTGAATCCAGAAAAAATGGGTCCTGTAAAGAAGGTTATTCTGAAAGAAGTGATATCCTTTGCAACAGAGGCGCACTCAATCTAAGACAACCTTGCAGATAGCGAGCCAAGGGAGTAAGTCCCCGGCTTCTCTTTCTCCCTTTTCCTCTAAGCACCTCCTGTAGGGGTACTTACTCTGGGCTTGCGCCCTTCTGTTGTGCTTGCTTCTCACTCTATATTGTCCTAAGAAGGAATATAAAGACCTGAGAAGAGGCATTTTTAGATGATGATGCAAGGGGCAGTGAAGGAGACATGGGACAGTTCCACTTTTAATTCTAAAAAAATATTATAGATCAATCCCACAATAATGAGACTAGATAAATACAAAATGTAAAGAAATATTGGTTAAAAATGAAAAAAAAGATAATATTCCAAAATTGACTCTGTGAAAAAAATATGATTTGAACCTAGATGTTCAAATGGAGAAGTGGAGAATTTTCAAACAGGGCACCTTTTTGAGACACACTGAATGGACCACCAACTAATTGTTTTAATTATGCTTCTCTTTTGTTAGCTACACATAGTTCAGATCACACCTAACCTCTCACAAAAAAGACACAGATTATGATTCATCTACTTCCAATTAGCATATTTATTTCTGCTAGCTGAAATACTTTTGACACCCTGTGAAAAGGAGATTCTTGAAAAATCTTTGCACATAGCAAGTCTGTCCATTTGGAAACACATTTGTGTACTTTACATTTTTGTACATTTTTCAATTTAAAGTGCTTTATACATGTTAATTTCAATTAATCTTCCCAACACAATAATGTTGTTAATATTACTTCCATTTGAGGTAAAATGAAAGCGAGGCTTTAAGTGTTTAACTTTCCTACCCAAGGATGCAGAGAGAGGGTCCAGGCCTCTATTGCACTATTTATTATTATTATTATTATTATATTATGTCATGCACCATTATTTCATAATATTGAACTTCACTTGTAGGCAGTGAAAACTTTGGGCTCATTGTCCAGAATGCATGGTGTCTCATAAGATCTGGGGTTGTTCCTAAAATCAGGATATCAGGCTGCCCCGGGGCTCCACTATTGGCATGGAATTGACTCACATCTGCCTGTCTTCGTTCTTACCTCTGTGGCCCCTTTCAGTGCCACACACACAGTATTCTTTCAGTAAATCCCTTTGAAGTTGAACTAAAAATTCTCATGGAAAAGCTTGTACAGGGTAACATTTTTGAAAACAAAACAAAACAAAAACATCTCCCCACCCTTCCACAGACACTAATTATTGAACTCTGCAAAAACGTTTTTGTGCCCTCTATGGTACAAAGGCTTTATAGTCAATGCTGTCCAAAATCTAGTTCATAATTCTAGTTGCATAGGAGTCTGGTAAAGCATTTTAGACTTTCCTTTTCAATTTTAATTTTTACCATTTCTTCTGCTCTGGCCAGGTGTCCTCCAATCATACTACATACATCCTTGACTCCTGGACTTTGCTTATTCCACACCCCCTGCAGGAATGTACTCCCTCTCTCAGTGCTACTAGAATGCCTGGATCTCTCCATGGACTAAGGAGAGTCATTGTTTTCTCTCCTTTCATCAGTCAGGGTTCAGCCCATGAAACAAACTACCCCAGTGTTTCCAGCAGAAATAGATTTATCCCAGGTATTTCAATCCAGGAAAACAGTGGGAAGAGCTGGGACATCAGGGGGTTGCTACTCGTCTATTGACTGCAAGACTGTAACACTGTCTTAGTTGCAACCTGGCAATGAGGAAGCTGCTACTATAATAACCTCTTACGTTCACCAAGCTGAAGACTACACATTCAAATGTAGAGTCCGGTCACCACCGAACTCCCAACTCGAAGCTTGCTTGGGAGCAGAAGAAATAAAGCCTCTTTCCCATTTTTGGCATCCAAATTTCATGAATGCACCCAATTTGGCACAAGCTAATTTGAATCCATAATTCTAGTTGCATAGGAGTCTGGTAAAGCATTTTAGACTTTCTATCTTGACAAATGTAAGGAGGGTAACATAGAAATTAAGAGTACGTATCTAAGGCATCTATCACACCTTTTTTGTGATTAACGTGCCTTTATCTATACTTTGTTATATGTCCTATCCTTCTACTTTTGAGAATACAAGTTTCCTGAGACTGAATTCCCTTCATATATTAGTTTGTCGTGAACACTGATACAGTGCTTGCCATGTGTTCTAAGTCTTTGCAAAAGTTAATTCATTTAACTCTAGTAACAGCTCCAAGAGGTTGGTACTATTATTACCTCTATAGTCAAGATAGTAAATTTCGAGGTGCCTGGGCGTCTCAGTCATTAAGCGTCATGATCCCAGGGTCCTGGGAGCAAGTCCTGCATCGGGCTCCCTGCTCAGTGGGAAACCTGCTTCTCCCTCTCCCACTCCCCTTGCTTGTGTTCCTGCTCTCACTGTCTCTCTGTCAAATAAACAAAATCTTAAAAAAAAAAAAAAAAGATGGTAAATTTGAGGTATGGAGATGTTTAGTAACCCACTCAAGGTCATACAACAAGAAAGGACTATGATTTCATCACAAGTTATCTGTCTCATGAGTCCATCTTTTACCCACAATGTTTTGTTTCTTACAGTGAACAAAACAAGAGCCCAGAGTGAATTGAATGATTGTATGTTAGTCTTGTACCTAATAGCATGCCACTCTACAGAGGCGGTATATAAAGTCTACTTCGATGAAACCAGTGTGTGAATGACATAAACTTTTGCAGATTAATTGTGTATCAGCTGATTTCAGAGAACATCTAATTTTAATTCTTTACATTTAAAAGTATTTTCAGGATGCCTGGGTGGCACAGTCGGTTAAGTGTCTGACTCTTGTTTTCTGCTCAGGTCCTGATCTCAGGGTCCTAAGATCAAGCCCTGCAGCAGGCTCTCGCTCAGCAGGGATTTTGCTGAAGACTCTCTCCCTCTCCCTCTGCCCCTCACCCACTGTGCATGCTTTCTCACTCTAAAATAAATAAATAAGTCTTTAAAAATAAATAATTAAATAAAAGTATTTTAAATAACAAATGTAATCTGTTCTAAATTGAGAAAATATTCAAACATAGAAATTCATAACTAAAGGACTTCCCCCACCAAGGCCCACACCCTGCTACTGTGCACAAATGGTCTCCAGCTTTCAAACTTTTTTATGGAAATATACGACATACACACACACACACAGTACTTCTCCCCCCAGATGGAATTATTATCCACATGATATTGACAACTGGATTTCCCACTTAATTACATATGATTTCTGTTTTTTTCAGTATATGTTCTTTCTAAGGTCAGTGTAGTATTCCATTTTATGTGATGCTTTTTATGCAATCTCTCACTTTTGTATTATAATTCACAGTTTGCAAAGCACCATCATATTCATCACCTCATGGCCAAAAGCTTTGGTTAAACAGATTTATGCTATTCTCATTAAAAAGAAGGAATCAACATTTTTCATATTCAATCAATCACAATTATTTTCCACATTACTAGTCTCTACGAATGTGACTTATAACACAAAAGAAGCTAATCACCATGATCTGAATTTCTTGGTATTTTAAAATATTTTATTTATGTATTTGACAGAGAGAGATCACAAGTAGGCAGAGAGGGAGGCAGAGAGAGAGGGGGAGAAGCAGGCTCCCTGCTGAGCAGAGAGCCCAATGTGAGGCTCGATCCCAGGACCCCGAGATCATGACCTGAGCCAAAGGCAGAGGCCCAACCCACTGAGCCACCCAGGCGCCCCCGGTATTTTAAAATATTTTGATGAGTGACTATATATATCAGTGAGAGACCAATGGGATTTGATGTGTTTCTACTTCTGCTGTGATCCCAGTGAGTTTCTGAGCACCAGTGGGTAGGTTGCAACGGGCAATGTCTGACTGGAGGACTGAACTTCCCTTCTCAGACTTCATCTGAGTTGTGACACTTTCCCTGTTTCATAGGAAATTCCTTGGAAACTGAGAAGGAGTTGAAAAGCTAGTTCAGTGCTGGCTGAAACTAAGTGTACTTTAGACCTCAGCCATATGGGGGAGGGCAATGTTATGTTAACGTCTCTCCTACTCAGTGCTCCAGTGGAATGCCCAAAGTTCCTGACTCTTTTTTATGCAAGCAAAGCAGCAGTTTTATTCTGTACTAAGAAGACACATCGCCAGCAGAAAAGAATGCTCCTTGCATTGCTGTAACCTTTCCTTGAGATACCTAAGGTCCTTCAACTGTTAAGATTTGCAAAGTGCTGTCAAACTCCATACCATCTCACCTTCTCTTAAATGCCCTTTTTGATTTTAAACCACCCAACGTGGCTTGAAATTTACACCATTTCACCATTAGAGTATCCAAGGCCCTAAAAGGCTTTTATCATACTTTTCGAACATATATAGGATACCTGAAAGGGCTCTTTTTAGCTCCTCTTTCTCCCATTGCAGCAGCAAGGATTAGTGATACATAACTCTGGCCAAATTATGGCTTAGCCAAGACATGTTTACACTAGTTTTTCAGGATACTTC
Source organism: Martes martes (assembly GCF_963455335.1). Lineage (NCBI taxonomy): Eukaryota > Metazoa > Chordata > Mammalia > Carnivora > Mustelidae > Martes > Martes martes. The sequence continues at coordinate 70,658,788 of NC_137895.1, forward strand.
ATTTTATTAAAAAAAAAAAAAGAAAGAAAGAAGGAAAGAAAAAGAAAAGAAAAGAAAAACAGTCTGCCCCAGTAAGATGAAATTCTGCATAGATATTTATTAGGAAATTGAAAGGGAAGCAGAAAATTCAGTGTGGCCAAAGATCATCACAGGATGTTCTAAACTTCCTAGTGGGAAGAGAAGCAAGGAAACTAAAGTGGATGGATATCCAGAAAAGAAGGGCAGAAGAAAAAGATAAAATGTGGTAGCAGCTTTGACCATGGCCTTACAAACCCCAAGCCCATGTGTGTGCGCATGTGTGCGTGTGTGCAGGCACACACATGTCGTGTCTATCTCAGAAAGAGCAGAACTGCAGGTGAATTTTCGAGTCTCACTCTTTCTAACAACGTTACAATGTCTCTGGATGACAGGACTTGAATTGGTTTGCTCTGACTAAACGTGTAGAAGAGAAAGCTGCCTGGAGAACACTGCATTACACACAGCAGTGAGGACGGCCTGTGCGGAAAGGTACGAGTGTGATCGATGGGTAAAGCATTGGTGGCGCTCTGCCAGCTCGTGATAAGTATCTGGCACATCTGCAGTATCACCAAGTGGTCTCTGATTTAGCAAAAGCATCATAAAGATATTCGGTGTCGTAAAAGTAACACTTTATTTAACCTTCCTGTACAAACTTTAGGAGCATTAATCTGTCACAGTAGGCTCTATCTTGTACATGTAAATGGATGAGACTCTGTAATCAAATTCTAAATGTGTATTTGTAGCAATATGGCTTTTCAGAAGAATGTGTGATGGGAAGCAACAGACGGAGCAGGGGACAATTAAAGGGATAGCACCGTGCTCCACGAGACCTTTTACTCCCTGATTGGAGTTTCCCAGGACTGCGCTGATTTCTGCATTTTCGTGTTTATTGACCAGCCAGCATAACTTTATTGGGACCCCACAAGGCCTCTCGTACTCTATCACCTGCAATGGAGACTCATTTAGGCAGAGAGAAACCTTGCATGGCTGTGATTCAAGCAGCATTCTAATTTCCTTTCACTACCAGTTCCAATTACGGATTGCAGCTCTGTGTTCAAAATATTCTGAGTCTGAGAACAGTCCTAAAGAGAAAACGCTTCGTGAATCTGAGACCTGAAAAGGGCAGGCCAAAGCTCCAGGTCTGGGGATTTGGGCTCAGGGCTCTTCCCACCCAGACTGTCCCAGGGAGGAAGGAGGCATTTGCAGATGCTGCCAGCCCCTGAGATATTTGCCAGTGTGTTAGGAGCTTACGATTTAGGAAGCCTGAAATTTCAGCCACCAGAAACAAACTCCTCCTGACTGAAAACAAAAATCTTCAATTGCTTTTGTATAAAGTACTCCCTGTCAGGGGCTGAGGCAGAGGAGGCAGGCAATGATTTGGATTTGACTTCAGATTAGAAGAACAAGGATGTGTTAAATGATATTGATATGAATAATATCAGCACATTTTTCTTCTTAAAAATCTTTGCAAGATTTGCATACGTGTTTATTGTGCAAAACATGTGCATCTTGCCTGGAATATATTTCATTGTGTAGCATATGGTTCCTTTCAGCAAAGGATCTTAAATGACTTTAACAGAAAGAGCTCCTCCTTTCATTCACTCCCAGAGAGTAAGGTGCTATTTAAGAGGCAATAACTCTTTCCTGAGGGCTCCACTTAGGCCCTTAGTAACTGACTTGTAACTTGCACACCCATCAGTTTTTCTCCCGTTACTCCCTCTTGGCAGGGCAGGCTGGGCCTAACTGCCCTGGGCAACCCAGGCCCACAAATCCATAATCGAAAGCAGGAGCGTCTGTCTCTCGCTCACCATCTAGATGTGGGCTTCCTAAAGGAAAAGCCAGAGGAATTATAACCTAGGGCATCTCTGTCCCATAGAACTGTATTATGAACCACAAATGCAAGCCACACATACAATTTTGAATTTTCTAGTAGCTACGTTTTAAAAAGTAGAAAGAATCGAGAGCAATTAGTTTTATATATTTTATGAAATCCACTAGATTAAGGATATTGCCATTTTGCCATGTAATCAGTATAAAGATTATTAATGAGATATTCCCCCACACTTTTTTCAGCATGTATTTTATTCCTCTGGCACACCTCAGTTGGAACTAGCTACATTTCAGGTTCTCAGTAGTTCCTGTGGCTACTGTACCGTACAGCACAGCTCTAAGGAGAGTACAGAGGGCGGGCCAGAGAATTATATCCAAGTGAATGTTCTTCTCTAGCACCAGAGACAGCTATCAGGGGCTGAGCTAATGATAATGATGATGATGATGATGACGATGATGGTGATAATGGCTATGATGGCGACGATGGTAGTAGTGGTCTACTTGTCATTGTTGTTCGACTATTTTAAATGTTTTAAATGCATTTACTCAATTCCCAAAAGATTTTAAAAGGTAAATACTATTTATTATTTGGCAAGAAGACTGAAGCATAGTCACAGGACCCTGAAAGACTGTGGAAGAAACTAGTGGATGAGAGCAAGGAACAGCAGATAGGGGTAGGTAAACGATGGACTGTCTATGCTCAGCCTACTAGGTCAATGGCTCTGCATGTTTATGCCCTCCTGGTGCTGAGTCAGGTGGAGTGCTAGGTCCATTGCATCAGCTCTGCTATCCTTGATAGACTCTGAGCCTCCATAAAATGAATGCTATTCCCTAGGCAGCTAACTTACTGCCATAAAAGCTAAGCTGGGAGAGAAACTGAGGGTAAAAAGTGTTGAAAGCAAATTTATACAAAGGAGAAGAAAGGTCTATTTGGAGAAATCCTCCCCCCTTCGTCTTGACTGTAAAGATTCCATGACAGCCCGTGTGCAGATCACTGGAGGGCCATTTTCCTGCATAGTCCTTGAGGTGTCTTACACCCCTGGAGGTGTGCCCCCCGAGACCCTGCTCTGTGCTCATCTCCTGGATGTTCTGGTCTAGAAAAATAAGGGTTACCCAAAGCGAACAGACCACAAGTAGTCTCCTTGGGTGGGGAAGATGCAATCTATGCCGCACAGTTTCAAGACAATGCTATGGAAGCATATGTAAGACCCACAAGCAACCGAGAAGAGGAAGTCAGGGAGGAAGTTGGGGGAAAGGAAAGGCAGGAGTTAACACTGAGCAGAAATTCGATGAGGTTGAGGAGTACTCCCAGAGGGAAAGTGGGAGCGGCATCCCGGAGATGCAGTCCTACTTATTCATCTTATAAATTGTGCTGACAGCACACCAGCACTTTTTAACTGAGCAACAGGAACACACAGCCAGTCAAAAAACTGAGTCATTTGGCATTCACAAGATGTTCATATGCCAAAACATGGTCTGACCCACATCACTCTTTTGTACACCAAAATATAATATATACTCATTCTAAGAAGTGATGAGAAGCAGTAAAAATTTTTCTTCTTCTTCTTTCCATGGCAGCACTCTTGCTCCACACCCAGCATCCTGCGCAATTTACACGTGGGAAAGATTGAAAAGGTCATGTGACATCAGCTCAGCCCACACATTGGAACGGAGATCTGTTGGCAAACTGCAGGCTCTCGGTCCTGCAAAATTAACTGGGACGGGAACATCGACCTGTGAGAATGTGGTTTTTTTTTGTTTCTACAGTGCTTTTTAGAAATATGATACGAGTACCCCAAAGCATGCCCTGAAGGGTATGAATCTGAACTTCAGTAGAAAAGAAGGGAGAGAAACATGCAGAACGGAGGAAAGGAAAAGAGAGCATACCGTTTCTCAAGATGTGACTCTTCGCACCTCTTTTTCCTCCCCAGAGAGCACTGAATGTTGATAACAATTGTGAAGACTCTGAGGCCTTTCGGTATTTTGGAGAACATTTCACAAAGCAAACTTTAGTCATGTAAAATGGGTAAACATGATGTGAAATGTATTAACACATTTGGCGAATTCTGCAAATATATTTTTACACAATTAGCTTAATTATTTAGATACATATTAAACCTTGCTTGCCTCAAGCGATTTAGCATGGAATGTAATTTCACATATTATCACAAGAAAAACACATTTATAGGAAATCTGTGTCTTTCCTTTCATAATAACACTTCAACCCATCATTATTTGAGATATAAATAGAGAGTTTATATTTCAAGGATGATGAGCACTGTACTTCCAGAGAAAGTGTCTCCTGATCCAGTCTAACAAGTGGCCCCCTAAAGCTCTCTGTTCATTTCTTGTATTGAAACAGACTCTGTTTCTGCTCCATCAGCGATACAATAACCATATGCAAAACAGGGTGCCCCCACCTCATCCCGCACTGAAAAGATTTGTTATACTTTATTTTGAAGGGACTTTGAAAGTGAAGAGCATGCAGGACTAATTCAAAGAGTTTCGCAGGAGGCAGGGGTGATTGTAGTTCTGCACTTGAACGGGGAAAATCTCGCTCAATGGTGATTGCTTATTGTCTTCCCATTAATATTTCCAGTGGACCTTGGGTAGCACTACTTCCTGAGAGGGAAAATTATTTTTGGAAGTCCCTTGTATCAGTCATCCTTGCAACAGAAAAAAGGGAAGCATTAATGATAGAAACACTTGATGCTTTACGGTGTTTAAAGATTATTTTAGAGGGCTTCACGTACATTACTTTATTATGAAACAACTCAATGATCCAGGTGGTGCTGAGTATCAGTCATTTGCATTTGGAGAAACTCCATTTTCCAAAGGGAAAAAATAAATCATAGAAGTAACTTGCCATAGTCACTTACACTGTGACCACCCAGACTGAAATATTCTTACTGAATATGTTTTTGGCATTTTACTATATGACGAGCAATAGCATTTTGAAGTGAAGGGGAAGATAATGTCTATCTATATGTATATACACACAGATCTTACACAAATTATCTTATTAATTCCTAGTTATGTAGATTTGGTCTAAAAAACAATCACCTTTTCTATATTTTGTAACTTAAGAGCTTCCAGAGGTAGTAATACAGGGAAACTCTCTGCCTAAGGTCAAGGAGAAGCAAAGAGAACAGCATAGGAGCCTCTCAAGCTGAGACCACTGTGAATGGTACGCTGCTAGCCTTAAGACTTTCTTCTGGGGTAGAAACCAGTCACACTGGAAGAAAGACCATTTGACTCCATTTGTGTTGCTTTTCATTTAGAGCTAAACCAAGGAGGATGAGAAAAATGTCTCTCCAGCTAGTGTGAGTATGTCGCAGGTAATGAATGAGTCAAGGAGTCGAAGGCGGGACACTGTCAGGGAATCTGAAGGAGACCAGGGGATGTCAGGATGGAGAAATTTACCTCGCGGAGCTGCACGCAGCTCAGGTTGGTGTTAATGTCAGTTTAAATCCTTTTCCACTCAACAGCCCAGCCTTGAGAAGGGGCTCGAGCTGTCCCTCTGACTGATGGCTGACACCTCAATTAGAAAAGCTTCTCTTTCAAGGAAGATCCAGGGGTGGAAGAACAGAGCGAGGAAGCCACCGACCTCATACACCCTGACAGGCGAGCCCAATGCTCTCTGAACGACAAGACGGCGCAGCAGACCTTCACCTTCCCATTTTTTAATGTGCTCATTTCTACAAACCTGAAGGCGCCTGACTGAACTGTTTGTAATATTGAAGCCCAATTTTAAATTGTGTGTATCTGCAGGAAAAAGTTCCTTAGTCAGTCAATGAGACTAGCTGATAAGCCCATGCTCCCCCTCTAGATACAGGTTAGTTACGCTCTCCTCCTCATCCATGTGCATTATCTCAGAGGAATATTTTTTTGGAAATGCCTGTGTGTGAAAATTGGTCACTGTGTGTGTGTGTGTGTGTGTGTGTGTGTGTGTGTGTGTGTCAGAAACAGCAATACCTCCCCCCCAAAATATTCCATTTGGCCTCTTGCAGTCAGGTGGGGCCACGGCTACTAATCCAATGAAATATGTATGGAAATGGCATGTCAGTCAGCTGCCACATGGAAACCTACACATGGGATTCTCAGTTCTCTTCCTGCAATTCAGGAAGGCTTGTGTTCCAGGGGAGCAGCTAGAAGATGGCTGAGCCTCTGTCAGGCTGGTTTTGAGTGACCATGTGGAGCTGAGCCTCTCACTAGCTCATCTCCAGTATGCCCCATTAGTACACATACATGTATGTGAGGTTCAACACTGAGAGGTCACTAGGAACCCCACGTAGCCTAGCCCTTACTCACTAATGCAGTAGGAGAGCTCCAACTTTGGCAATAGTTTAAGGCAATTAAGTTATGAAATGAAGACCCACATCAGGAGCCTATAAAAATATGTCTGTGTTTGCAGCTTTGAGGTTTGTCCTTTTCTGTTACAGCTCTGAGGTAAAGAATTTAGCAATAGAGAGACAAGCTGAAATTAAATGTGCAGTAGAGAGCCTTTTGGAAAACTCACAGCACTAAAGTTGCCAAATTTGGTATTTCACCTACTAAACATATCACACATTTGTCCATTCTCTCCAATTCTACTACTGGCATTAAGCTGAAGCCACCAGGCTGTGGCACTCACTCTAGGTACCCTCTTATCCACAGGCCTCATTTCAGCCTGCGTCCTTTCCATCACCCCCTCCCCCATTAGAAATCTACAATAGGTTCTCATTGCTCTGAGAATAAATTCCAAAATACTGACTATGGTTCCCAAAGCCCTATGTGAATGGATGACAGGGACGATAAGCATGGGAAGTCATTCCACCCAGCTTACCCTGAGGCTCCAAAGGGCTCCTAGGGCCAACTTGTCTGTGGCCTAACCAGCTAGTGGAGATTTATCCCAGGGTTCAAAACAGAGTATTGGGGGGGCACCTGGGTGGCTCAGTGGGTTAAAGCCTCAGTCTTCGGCTTGGGTCATGATCCCAGGGTCCTGGGATCGAGCCCCGCATCGGGCTCTCTGCTCGGCGGGGAGCCTGCTTCCTCCTCTGTCTCTCTGCCTGCCTCTCCCCCCAACTTGAGATCTCTGTCTGTCAAATAAGTAAATAAAATCTTAAAAAAAAAAAAAAAAACAGAGTACTGGGCAAAAAGCTATTTGGTGTTAGCAGCATTCATTTCCAAAACTGCAGATGGGGGAAGGGGAGGAGATAAAAAGACATGGTCACAATGAAACAGACTAGCATTTATACAAGTCTCCAGTTCCATACAATGTAGCCTTTCTGCAAAAGTTACTTTTCAAAACTCATTTAGATCTTGTGACCTTCCTCCTATGACTCTCTACTAGTCCTTACATAACATTCAAGGGCCTGCATGTTCTGTGTCCCCCAAATGCACCATCTGGGGGAGAGGGAAGCTGGAAGGCCATTTTCATCTTTCATTTTCTATCCCCTTCATCACTCTCAAGACCTGACTCCAGTGTTACCTTCTTGTGGCTACTTCCCTGAGTCTCTCAGTTACTTGAGCTCTCCCAAGCAATGGGTTAACAGCTGGGAACCAAGACCAACCATGAGGTATTATCACTGCTATCATTATATCATATTATATCATTATATGTCATACCATTATGTATATATCATATCATATTTCATTTCATCTCATATCACATTATATCATATCAGTATTTCTTTCCTCTTAGACTGTGAGCTGCATGAGGACAGGAACACCATATTGTCTAGCTCAGTGTCTTTCCCTCAGATCCAGAAACGAGTTCTAACATCTGATTACATTGTAAACTCTCAAGAAATGCTCTTTTTCCTGCCTTCCTTTTGGAGCTTGTTAGAGGAGTACAAACTATTGGGCTATATATATATACATACATATATTTCTTTTTTCTTTTGATTGTTATCCTGAATGATGACAACAGAAAAACTTCCTGGTGGACATTACTTATAATTGACTTATTTCCTTGAAAAGGCTGTCATTACTTCACTCCACGTGCGATTTCTGAGGTTCCCCCAGATCCTTGAAGACCAGGAGGAGGCAAAGGGCGAAGTGCTGCTGGGAACTACTCTGAGCAATAAAAATGGTGCATCTGCCATCTAGTGGTAATGTTGTATAAATGCACCTGTACGTGAACGCAATCTCGAGGGCCATCCTAAGGTGAGCACAGAGTAAAAATAATTCCTAACGTGTATTGAGATCCTTCTGTGTCCCAGGCACTGTGCTAAGTGCTTTATGTAGATTATCTCATTTTCTCTTCAAGGCAATAACATGCAGTAGGCCCTATCTTCACACCCATTCTATAGATGAAAAGTTTGAGGCCCTGAAAAGTTAAGGTTTCTAACCCCGCCAGCCCCACTGCAGAACCTACAGCCTTAAAGACCACACTATAAGAAAAGATGGTCAGCTGAGCTGAGCTCTCTGAAGAAGCATTCATTTCTGTGTTAATATACATAACAATTATTAAAATGTGTTTATAATCTTCGAGTTGGAAAAATACATTCATGTTTGTTTTATTTTTACAACCCGATTACCATTAACCTTGTGTTACGGATGGAGAGACTCTCTCTCACAAGAAATGAAATAATTTCATAAGGTCTTGCCAGCAATCGACAGAGCCAGGATCCAGACTTGGGTTTTAGTCACCAAACTCCATATTGTACCCACTGCACTACAGTTCAAGTACGGTAAAGACAAAATGTCACAAAGAGGTTTTATAAGCCTATGTTTTAAAAAATAGATTTTCATTATTCAAATGGTTAGTGCCCCAGTTTCCTTGGAGGTTGAGTGAATTTAGTGTTTGAAGAAGAGCCTGTGACTGTCAGAGCAGAAATGGCACAGAGTTGCCAGATCTCTTCTCTCCTAGTGGCTCTCCTGAGCTGAGTGCTCCATCTGCCAAAACATCTCACCTGCCAATAAATCAAATAACTGGCACCAGCTTCCACACCCAAAGTAAACCCTCTCACTCTCTAAGGATGGATGACTTATCCAGTTTAAAATATGTTTTTACTGTCTCGATAACCACCCAATAACTGACTGCCAGTTCTTCTTAACATTGCAAATCTCTCAAGAAAATCTGCTCCCCAGTCAGTGGGGAAGTTCAAACTAGCTCCTGTGTCTACTGGTGCTCAGGTCAGGGCTACACGTAACTTTATAACACAAATAAATCTCAGCTTCTGATTATAGGATATGTTCTTTCCCTTCATTAAAATGCCCTCTTTGTTGATTTTGGCCACCATTCAAGATTTCTCATCTTTTGTCTATGCAATACTCCATTTTATTCCTTCCTTTAAAATACTTACTGAGAACTTTTTTCTTAGTCCCTAACCTCAAGGATCTTGCAATCTAATAGAACGATACATAAAAATTAAATTAATAGCAAAGACAATTACAGAGTGTGCTAAGTGACAGGGAAGGAAGTAAAAAGCCAAAGGATGGAGAATAACATACCTAAGGAACACCTGCATATCTGAGCATTTGAGCTGAGACCTGAAAGAGTAAAGGGGTAGGGAAGTGGGAAGAGTTACAATTAGTCTGTGTGAGTTCCTTTCAGACTTACTTCCATGGGCTGTCACTGCAATCATGCCTCTAATCTCCTTCCCACCTTCTCATCATCTCATCTATCCTCAAATCTCTGGGCACTTATGGTCTATCAGTGCACATCCTTACAGAGATTCATGCATCCCTGTCTCTTATGTTTGTGCAATGTGCTTACATGTAGGCTCCTTAAAACTCTATTTTCTAAGTTCCTCACATATATACCTCTCTTGACTGCCTTGGTGTGGTGGAGTGAGTAAGAAAACAGTAATAGGCAGATTTTTGTGGTGAGAGAAAGGAAGTGGAAAAGGGGTAAGAACATCTGAAAAAAAGATTCTGGATAGACAATGGGCTTGATTATGGAAGGTTCAGGGCAGGTGAGAGTTATATGATTACAACATTGACAAGCAAAATGTTCTAAAAAGTAGGAATTTCAAATGATATAAAACTTGTTCTCCTAGCACAAAGATGATTTTGAATTACTTGCATTTTGTGACATCAGATGAGAATTAAACTCTTAAATATTTTGCTGCCCACAGAAATCATCTCTTTATCATAGCAGTGACAAGTGTGTGGGCTGTTCTTTGGTGAGGTACATAGAGCCTCAATTACCATCCCTTCATAGGGAATATATTATGTGAAGAATTCAAAGTGTCGCTATAAAAGTACCATTTTCTTATTCAACAATTTTGTGCTTCATGTTTTCAAGTCCTATCTCCTTACTCTCCTAATCCCTCCCCAAATATACAAACATAAAAACAATGACCCCAAATAGTAATTTTTCTTTATTCTTCTTAGGCTGGCAGAGCCAGAAAATCCTTCACAGAAGAGACAAGCTAGATTATATTCAACCTCATGCACCATCAACACAGTTGTCAGCCATGTACATGTTCATTACAGGGACGGTGTAAGAAGCAAAGTGAACACAGCTGGATTTTCAGATCCTAGGTTGAGTCTGCAGGGCTGACGGCTAGAAACATCATCTTTTCACTTATATACTGAGAAAATTTGATCTGGAAGTCATTGAGAGAGAATATGGAAGCCCCATGATGTCACTCTTACTGAGTGACTTTTCTATTTCTGAGCTATGGTTCAGCACAAGTAACTGGCAACATAAGCAAAGCGATTATTGAAATAATATTGATAGATATACACTTACATAATTTTGGGGTTTTGTAACAGAAATGTTTCTTTCAGATAATTCATAATCCTGAAGTATTTTTCAAAATAAGTAATTCCATACTTTAAAAATTTTATATATTCGTTCCTCTTCATTACCACCCGAAAGAATCCATTGTTTTTCCTCTTACAAAACCCGCTGTAGCTAAACAAGACTCACCATGAAAGAAATGTAATTAATAGTTATACTAACAGCAGTAAAAGGATTACTCTAGTTGTTTGTCTTCTATGAATGTTTGGTTAAAGATTGAATTTTTATTGTGTTTGTTTTTAAATGTCATATTTAGAATTACTTTGTTGTAGGTCTTAACAAGTGGACCTTTGTTTTAGTTCCAGGAATTACTAAAATGCAAGCCAAAGTGTTCCATATGCTTCTTTTTTACTTAACTGTCTAATCAAACTATTCTCCTCAAGGGAAGAAGATCACTTCATTCATTCTTTACTGTCTGTTTAATTGATTGATTCTCTTCATGGCGGGCATGAAATCGATGTTTTGGGGACCAGTTCCCTGAAAAAAGAATGAACTTAATATGTACATATATGTGTCTCTCCATCACTCACACATCTCTCTCCTTCCCATGATATAATGTCATAAACAGCCAGCGTTGACCTGGAAATGCCACAAAACACATGAGTTGCATTCTGGACATTTAGATCAAAGCAGTGTGTCTCTGCATTGTTTCTTCCATCCTCAAAATGTCTCAAGACTCCACTTGATTCCACTTGATGGTGGAGGCCTCTCATATCTTCTCAGTTCTCTGCAATGGAAATATTCTTGGAGAAATGTATTCTAAAATACCCATGCTTACTTTTCATACAACAAGCTAACTAGCTAAGTCTTTCATCTTGAACTACTCTATCTAATTCAGCCATTTCCACTTTATTAAAAGTGAAAATTTCTTTAAACTATTACCATTTTCCTGACCCATTCTATTATTTTTTCTGCTTTGAGCTCTTGTATTTGTGCAAATTATTATAAACTTTAATTAGGTCATTACAGTTCTCCACAATGATTCTCTTTTTATCATTGGACAAGAAGAGCTATCTTTTGGCACTTCCCCCACACCATCCTTTAAAATATTTAAAGGCAAAAAATCACATGCTCAGCTTATGAATTGTTCTGTATCTTTGCTGAATCAGGAAATAAAGGGCCAAATCTTCATGAACTGCTACAACATCGATAGGTCCACTTGGGTCAGTTGTTCATTCTAGAAGTTCAGAATAAAGATGCTTTTATCACTTTAAATACTCAGCCATGCATTGATGAAAAATTAAGAAAACTCAGAGAAGAAACATACTGTATCAGACAAGATATGGTATGTGTCCCTTCTGGAGTGGGAGATACAGGCTTCCCATTATGGAATGAATAAGTCACGGGAATAAAAGGCACAGCATAGCGAACATAGTCAATGATACCTAGTGGTGTTGTATGGTGACAGACGGTAGCTACACTTGAAGTGAACACAGCATAACATATAGAGAAGCTGAATCACTATGCTGTACACTGGAGACCCATGTAACATCATATGTCAACTATACTCAAAACAATTTTAAAAACAGGTATGTATCCTTTCTGATTTTATCAGGCCTAACCAGTATGTTCTGTCTATGTGGTTTTACCACCTCGGTCTAGCTGGTCACTTGCGCTGAGAGTATCTGTCTGTCTGTTTCCCTCTCTTCTGTGTCGCTCAGTCACGCCAACTAGCCTCATGCACAGAGTTTCTGGCTGGCCCATCAAATCTGGATTATATGGAGGTTGAGTCACTTGGGCCAGATGATCTTAAAACCTAGATGTTAACACCTCACGTGTGAACTCTAATGTGTGATAGGTCAGGAAGTAGAAATCTGGGTAGGTATTACCTGTCCTTTATCCAGTCCATAAACCGCTCTGAGATTTTGTCATGCATTTTGTCCGGAGAAGTATCATGTGACCTGTTGAGCAGACATATCCCCTAAGTGATCGTCTAGGTCACTGCAGCTCATCAGGAAGCCCAGGCTGAGCAGTAATGTACCACATTGCATTGCTTCCTGTCCTTGCTTGCCTCTTTTCCTCTTTCTTATTCTCATCTCCCTGGGTTTGTAGCTCTAAATAAAGTATTGGCACTTAATTCTTGCCTCAAGTTCTGCTTTCTAGGGAATCTAGGCAAAGACAACACTATAAAAGCAATAGGCTTATTTCTCTTTTTCAATTTGAGAGTCTATGAAAATTACTAAGAAATACTATTTGCGGTGTTAGAATCTCCAATGGCATGTTTATCTTATATTTATGAATTTCAAAGTTTGACTTAATTCTCCAGTGGATATGTGAGTGTCCTAATGTAAATTACTTAGTACCTATTACATTTGATATTCACATTTGGAATGTTTAAGTATCTATGCTTTTGTTAATGGTTTTAAAATGATTTATTTGAAATATTTATTTTATAAGCTGATATCACCTGGAAAAATGTTAACTCTACACTTGAAAACCCCAGCAGATCCTAGCTTAATGAGATGATCAAACTTAACATTGTCAATATTGAAACAACCCAACATCATGTGCCTCCTAACTCGGAGGAGACTAGCACATCAAGCCCATCACTATTGTGGTTTTCCTGACTAAAACACATTACGTGAATCTAACCATGAGAAAGCGATAAGCAAGTCTAAATGGACAGACATATTCTAAAAAGTAACTGGACTGTACTCTTCAAAAGTACTAGGTCAAGAAAGATAAGAAAGGCTGAGGAGTCATTCCTAATTTAAGGAGACTAAACATATAAACATATAAACGCAATGCATGCTCCTTGATCGTACTCTGGAGCAGAAGAAAATCACTATAAGGAATAACATTGGAACCACTGATGAAATTTCAATGTGAACTGTGGATTCTGTAACATAATTGTACCAACATTAAATGATACCCAGATGATACCCAAAGGGGGAAAATTTGAAAGTTCGAGTAGGGCACTTCTCAGGAGAGGCAAAGTGCTAAAGAAAGAACAAAGTGTGTGGATGTGCTTATTACTCAGTCTAACACCAGCTGTGACAGAAAATAAATCTCAAACTTCCCAAGCATACCAAAGAAGAGGTTTTTGTTTTCGTTTTTGGTTTTGGTGTTTGCATATGTAACAATCCATGCAGCTTTCCTCCACATAATGACTCAGGTATCTACTCCTTGCCATCTTGTGGCTTCTCTGTCCTTCAGGATCTCACAGTCCTATGCAGTCAACAGTGGGCAAAAGAAAGTGCAGAAGCCCTGACTGAGTTAAAGCCTTCAGCCTGACACAAATCACGTCCACTCACATTGCTTTGTCAATAATTAGCACACGGCCATATCTCGAAACAAGTGGGCTAAGAAATGTAGTTACTGGCTGGACAGCTGTCTCCTCCTTGTGACAAAACTCTGTGGCAAGTGGAGCATGAATTTTTGTAGATGATGTAGCAGAAGGAAAAGGCCTCCTGTGTTGTATAATATGCAATGACCTAATTGCCATTCACTGAGCACCTATTATGTGTCAGACATAAAGCTAAAAGTTTTACATGTCCTTCACTCAAAATTCTTATGAAATAAGAGTCATTATCTTTATTCCACAGATAGAAAGCCAGGAGCTTTCTGAAGTGAAAAACAACGTGTCCCAGGACACACGTTAGGTGATGTTATTTTGAGGTTTGCCTTGCTCTCAATCCCCTGTAGTGTTTACATGCGTGAATCTAGGATGGACGGCCTGATTCCAATCTCGGCTCTGACCTTTTAATTCCATGACCATCAGTGAGTTATGTCATCTTTTAAGCTGCAATTTTCCCTTCTATAAATGGGAATAATGCTGCCCTCACATAGTTTGTGTTGTTGTTTTCTAAAAGGACATAATGTTTATAAAGTTCTGAGCTTGATATTTCATTGAGTACAGGAAAAGCAAATATTAGGCAAACCCTCCCTGAGTCTCAGTACCACTACCTATTATTAGCCCTGGGATTTTGAGCTTCCTTCACTGTCTGCCTCCTCACGTGTCAAATGAATAAATAAATAAACAAATAAATAAATAAAGGCTATTAAAGTTAAATGGCTTAATATAAAGTAATTAACTTGATGTATGTTGCACGGAGTTTTGTCACAAGGAGGAGACAGCTGTCCAGCCAGTAACTACATTTCTTAGCCCACTTGTTTCGAGATATGGCCGCGTGCTAATTATTGACAAAGCAATGTGAGTGGACGTGATTTGTGTCAGGCTGAAGGCTTTAACTCAGTCAGGGCTTCTGCACTTTCTTTTGCCCACTGTTGACTGCATAGGACTGTGAGATCCTGAAGGACAGAGAAGCCAAAAGATGGCAAGGAGTAGATACCTGAGTCATTATGTGGAGGAAAGCTGCATGGATTCCTATATATGCAGAAAAAAAAGTGTCTAATAAGTGCTTATACCACTTTCCTATATCTGTGGTAACAAATTTAGTGGCTTAAAACAATACAAATTTATTATCTTACAGTTCTGAGATCAGAAATTCAGCATTAGTCTCTCTGGTTAAAGTGAAAACGTTCATACTCCTTCTGGAGGTGTCCAGGTTCCAGGGGCCACCTCCATTCCTTGGCTTGTGGTCCCTTCCTCCATCTTTAAAGCCATCAGCATATATCTCATTTCTCTGATCTCTGCTTCTGTCCTAACATCTTCTCCCTCTGACTTTGACTTTCCTGCCTCCCTCTTATAAGGACCGTTATTATTATGTTAGGCTCACCCAGATTATCCATGGTAATTTCTCCATTTCAAGTTTCTCAACTTAATCCCATCTCCAAAGTTCCTTTTGCCATATGAGGCAACACATTCACAAGTATTGATTCTGAGGATTAGGATGTGGGCATCTTGGGGAACATTAATTCAACCTACCATGTTGTTAGCAGTAATATTTGTAAAATCAGAAGTTATTCCAAATTAAATAACACATATATATGATTACAGCAATGCCTGGAATCAGTAAGAACTTGATAAAGCTTAGATCCCTCATATACCAAAAACCCCTTCATAACCTCTGGTACTTGAAGGTATCATCGTATTTCCCTATGCCAACATGTTGTGTTTTTTCATTGTTTTGTTTTGTTTTGTTTTGTTTTTTAAGAAATATGAATGTTTTACCCGTATTCTATTTTGTGGTTAAGAACTGGCTCAAGTTGCCTTGTAATTTTCTTACATTTTAGCTAGAACTATTGTCTCCATACCTTTTTTTTCTGTTGAAATGAGCCTGCTGCAAGATGTTGGCTGAGCATGGGTCTTCTCAGGCCATGAGGAGAGCTCATCCTTGGGCTTCCAATGGGAGAAGTCATTAAAAACATAGCAGGACTAGACATTTTTAGAAACTTCCACGTACATCGGAGAATCCTGGCTTAAAAAGTAATAATTTTTTAAAAAGCCAAATTGCTCAGCTGAACCTGTAGACAATCTGGCTTTTAGTTAAAGTATATTTTATGACATTAGAAACATGAGAACATGTGTTATCTGGCCTGGGGAGGAAAGCAGCACCCCTAAATTCTAATCATTTCTTTCACCAATCCAAAGGAAATCTCTTAAGGCTTTAAAAGGTTGGGTTAACAACACTGAAAATATTTTTATTTTTCACACTCCTCTGCTTTTCTTGGTTCCATCTGGGACCAGAAGCCAGCACGTTGAAATACCAGGAGAAAGGCAGTCCTCAAACATTTCCAGTCTGACGAGAGGCAGGAAATAGCAGAAAGCTCAGAAGGGCAGATTTTCTTTTCTGCTTACAAGATTTCCAGGCCAATTTAATATGTTAACAAGTTTGCATAGGTATTAGTCAATATGACTTGGGAATATCCACATTTTAAAACCTGTAGAGCTTTTGTGTTCCAGAAATGAATATTCATCTTTATTGTTGTCATGTTATTAATTATTAATATAAATGACATCATTTTTTACTTATGTAACAGTTTTCTTGTGGGAATTCCTACATCTTTAAATAACATGAGTGTGGCAATTATTTGCTCTCAAAATGTCGCATTAGGAGATTAGAGTTGGGATGGAAAGTTATGATTTTTTAAAAGACAAGCATGATGTTGGTTTCAGTTCACTGACAAATGCAGCTAAGTCTTTATTTAGTTATATGAATAAATGCAAGAAAAAGTAGGAGGAATACCAATTGTTTAAGAAAACCAAAATGATTTAGCAAAGAATGTAAAAAATATCTCAATATTTTCTGCACATAAGTAAATTCACCAACTCAAAGTTCTCCAAATATGGCTTCAGAATGCTTTAGAGGAGCCAGAGCCAACTCTCATGAGTCAACAAAATAAAAATACCTTAAGGGAATGATTTAATAGCTATTTCCCATTCCTGGTTGTAATAGAATAGGCCTAATTTTTTTTTTTTTTAAATCTACAGGACATTGTGAAGTTGGGCTTTGTTTGATGCTCAGACCTTTTCATATGCTCATATTGAAAAACATGAGAAACTCTGGGGAAAAGAATAATTTGTGGCTGTACCCCCAGTCACAAGGGATTTAGAGATCATGGAGATCAATGAGACGGAGCTCTCACACTTTGCTCAAAGAGTCCAGAAGCACAACAGATTTAATTTACGCTAAGGACACATTCACATGAAATTAGTTTGTCCTGGGTCTTCTTAGATCATGAGCATGCTGACACCAGGGCTTGTATCTGTAATGTGTCTCATCTGGCATCTCCAGTAGGTTCTTGTTACCATTCAACATTTATGGAGCACCCAGTCCTAGGTATCAGCAACTGGGCTCTGTTAGAATAGAACTATGGCATCTTCAGCACTTCTGATGAAATCACTAATTTAGGTATCTCATTATCAAACATTTATTGGCTTTCTATGATATCCTTTAGATGAGACTATGCTTTAGATATTCAGGGATCTCTGTGTTTATGGAGCTTACAGTTTCACAAGAGAATACAAACAATAAGTGGGTTGACACCAACATAAATTACAAATTTGGAAAAGTGCTGAAGAGTAAAGGAACAGGATTTGGGGTGGGAGAAAATGGTTAGGAAAGCCCTATTTCTTTATATAGCAATTAATGTGTAATTGGGATCCATTAAAAGAACTAAAGAGCATTCCAAGGAACCATATGACCCACCTATGTTACAGGATAGTGAGTTATCTGTTCAGATTAGCCTTTGGCTCATTCATCAAAGAAAGAGCAGAAGTGTGTCATCCGTCTTCTGACCTGAGTCCATTTGACTTCTCCAATAACAGTTTTTGAGCCCCTTGACTCAGCCTTGCTAAGGCTCACTCTCTTCCGTGTCTACCTACCCTACCACCACCTGTGAGGAAAGGTCAAGGTAAGTTCTAGGCACCAGTAAGTGCTTTCTCCACTTGTCCTAAAAATATGACCTCCCAAGCCCAAACTTGTCTGGTGCTATCTTTTCCCATCATTTCTAAGTCTCTTCACAATTTTGAAAGGTTATTTGTGAACTTTTCTTCAAATGTCATCGCAAAAATGAACACTTCTGGAAAGTTTAAGGAGTGATAAAGGCCTCATATCTGATACCCTTTGTTTACCCTAAGCAAAGTGTTCCCAGTTCATCTATGGTTTGTTTCCTTTCTCACTGAAATATGGGTAATCAGGGTAGAAACAGGTTGAATCCAAGCAGGAGAGTAGTAAAGGAACTGATAGTGGAATTTCTGCATAGAATGAAACTATTCCTCAAAACCACAACTGTACAGGGTCCACAGGTAGGACAAAGAGAAGGCAAGATGGAATCGTGTTTGTAGCCAGGTGAGACACTGAAATTAGATTTTGAACTCCTAGCTCCCTTTCTAATGCATCTTTCCTTATAAACTTGCTTCAGCTACCTAGGCTAGGATTTCAAGAATGAAAACCTCATGTAACTCTGAAATTCAATTTTTAATAATATTAAGCCAATAATGTTTTCAAAATTGGCAATCAACTTTAAATTTTTACCTGCCATTTTAATGTTAGGGCCAAATTTTACTTGTAAGGCAATAAATGGAATTTGAATCAATATGCAATATTAAGGTACAACCTGCCTTGTTTAGACAGGGGAAATAAGCAATTATAACTTAATTATAATGCATCTCTAAATGGAAAGGAGAAACATCTTTAAGAAACTGTGTTTGTCCAGTTTTCTGACCATAGTCAAGTTCTCTTTTATTGACCACCCCCCCCAAAAAAAATGTCTCTCAAAAGAGAGTAGCCAAACTAGTTAGTGACCTCACTCTTCCTTAAGTGTTGGCTCAATTTTTTGCCTTGTATACAGTTCTTTTGTGAAAAACATTTATGGTTGTGCCTTTTAAGGCTTAGAATTAACCAGCTGGTGTCTGATTTTTTGTAGAACTCATAAATATGTATGTGCTTTGATATATCAGTTTTAGGCCCTGCAATTTTGGTACTAGGACTTTATCAATATAAAAGGTATATGTTTTTAGGTAGTTTGATCATTCGTTAACCATAGGGAAAGATGTAGAATCTTATCCTTCGTGGGTATTATTCCTTGAAAGACAATAGTTTAATCTTATGATCTTACAATTCCCTTACATTTCTTGCTATTGAGGGTTGTTATATTTAGCTTTGTCTTGTGGTCAGATGGCTATTGAGGCTGTGTCAATAAAACATTCACTCTTAACTTAACAAACTTGTCTGCTCAGAGCTGGAGATACCAAGATAAATAAAGTCCTTGCCTTTAAGAAACTCATGACTAGTGGGAAAAGAAGCAGGGAAACTCAGATCCTCCAAGTGAAATGGAGGATGTCAGAGAAGGCTTCTCAGACTACATGGTCCTTAGCCAATGTCTCGGTGGATGAATAACGGTTTAACAGGCAGAACAAAAGGGAAAGACATGCCAAGAGGAAGAAATAGCATCATAAAGGCACTTAAGAATGAAGGAACATGGCATATTAAGGGAAATTAAAGAGTAGTATAGAAATGAAAGAGGGGGTCCATACAGGAGATAGCTAGAGATGAGTGGGCAGGTCATGGAATTTGTATTATGGGACTAAGAAGCTTGAGCTTGGGTATTTTCTTGAAGCCACTGGAGAATCATAGAAGGACTTTAGGCAGGAGAACATATAGTCAGATTGCTAATTTAGCAAGCTGTCCTTGGTGACAAAGTATAAGAAGGTTTGGGAGAGGTCAACCAGAAATGGAGATTTCTTCAAGCATATATTGTGTGAGTGCCAGAGAGAAGTGATTCAGTCTAGAACAGAGGTTGAGGCAATGGGGATGGGGAGGAAAAGTAATGTCGTTTCTGTAGGAGCTGGTGACTGGGTGGATGTGGGGTTGAGAGCATCAGAGAAATCTAGGGCACCTCCCAGAAGCTTGGGAGTTGCCTTGGATGCAGAAGAGCTTGGGACAAATTGTTGTGGGTATTAATCTGTTTTACGGCCAAAGAGGATAATTAGAACAATGCCCAAACCTCTCTTGATAGTTTATAGTAGTAGCTAACAAGCAGTGCAGGCTGGCTCTGTGCCAGGCACTGGTCTTAGTGTGTTCCACATGTATGGAAGAAGGGCTGAGAGTACCAATTCAGAATCCAGACTGTCTGAATTTAAAACCTTCCTTTTTTGCTAACTGACTACATGATCTTGGGTTGGTTACTTAATTTATACCTCAGTTTCTTCATTCATAAAGGGGGGGGGTGATAATAATAAACTCAATCTCCTATGGTGGTTTTAAGGATTAAGTAATCCACTTAAGGATTTAAAGATTAAGTAATTCACTTAGATGAGTGGCACGTAGAAAATATTTGCTGAATGTTGATTACTATTACTGTTGTTATCACATATATTAACTCACGTAAACTCACAAAATCTAAAGAGATAGGTACTATCATTTCATTTTTTTTGCAGAAGGATATTGAGATGCCGAGAAATGGTAGAGCTAGGATCAAACCAAGCAGTCAAACACAGGAGCCTTTACTCTTAACTACATCACCATAGTCCTCTCTGTAGTGTTTTGGAAGCTAAATTCAAGGGTGTTAACTGGAAGGGACTAGTCCAGGTAGAGACAGGTAGAGGTAAGGAAAGAAGTCCCAGCACTCCCCATTCTATTCAAAGGAAACCTGCATTTGATACTCCTCTGGACGTGCTGACAGACATAATAGTTCTGTCATTGAGTTGACTTCATGACAAGCACTCAATCCCTCTTAGCAGGGAGACAACATCTCCCCACCCTGTTCTTTGACTATTCCACTGATTACTGCTTCCCCACACCTTGTTCCAGGACTGCCCAGACAAAAGAAATGCCAGTCACACTGCTTTTATAAATTAGCTTAATCCGTACCACTTTCACTGCTAGTTTGTCTAAATTAGTAATAGCCTTTTCTAAATTTGCAGTTTTCAAACTTTATTTTTATGGAAAGAGGCAGTTTAGTGTAGTGGTTAAGAGTTTTAGCTTGGGAATCAGAAAGATCTGCTTGGCTCTGCCAACGACTAGCCAAATTTAGTAAATAAAAATTCTGGATGCTCAGTTAAATTTGAATTTCAGATAAACAATGGATATATATTTTTTAGTATAGTAGTATATTTGGTATATTTCCTGGGACATACTTACACTTAAAAAAAAAATCTAACCATTGTTTATCTGAAATTCAAATTTAACTGGGCAACTTGTAGTTTATCTGGCAACCCTATATGGGACTTAACTTCTCAGTGCCTCCACTCTTTCACCTACAAAACAGGGATAATGAAAGATAGTGATATTGACCATGACTGATATTTGTTGTAAAGATTAAATGAGTTAATATGTGTTAAGCACATAGGAAATGTTTGATACATATGGATTGTTGTTTTTGCTACTTTGGGATGATGGTAAACTAACAAAATATGAGGAAATTTTCAGCACTGATTCTTTTGATTTTTTTTTATTAAAAAAAAAAAAACCTTAGAACGGGAATGGAAAATGTTCTGCTCAACCTACCTTTATACATCTCAAAAATGGAAATATAAACCCAACTTCATGTTTGTGGTTTTTTGTTTTTTGTTTTTTGTTTTTTTTTTTCAGGAGGAACTGGGTAAGTAACTCTTATTTCACAACATAATTTTCATGTTTTCTCCTAATTCTTCTGCCCATGAACTACCTGCCAAGCTAACTTTATAAAGAAGGAGAGGTTCTAGGCACTCAGGCCTTTATCATTAAAAATAAAGTAGAAGTAAGATGAGGTAGGGTTCATTAATCCTCCCCTATTTTCTTGGGAAGAATTTGGCAAAAACAGATTCTACAGACTCAGCCAGCCATCTTTGAAGGCTATTTGCCCTGGGCCAATTATATATTATACAATAAGCATACCCAATAATTAACTAATGAATTGGTTTCTTTGGGAAATGGTCAGAAGTGTCAGGGATTGAAGAATATTTAGATTGCCTCTCTGAGTCCTGCTGAAGAAACATCTGGTTCTTTTTTCTTCAATCAACATGCACCCTGAAGGGTCCCAAATTCAAAAATGATTATATTTCATGTCATTTATGTGCCTTACAGTTTGACAAATTTAACTTGTAAGAATAAGTGATTCCGTGTTCAATTTACGTTGATCCCATTTTCATCCAAACATCCAAAGAGAGAGAACCATTACAGATTGATAAAAGCTACTGATTGATCTATTGATTTCCAGACCTTAAATCTCCTAGGGAAGTCTTTGTAAAGTTCGTGTTCATAAAATTCTTGTTCTGCCACAAAAGCTCCCAGTGGATTGTGTTTCTCAACTACAAGGAAAATCATCAGGGACAAACCCAGAAAATGTTTCTTTAGTATACACTAGGCAGGAGGGCCTTCCAAATTCAGTCTCAATCTGGTTTCTTCAAAGGTTTATTTTTATTTCATTTTTGAAAACTTTTAATTTGAAGAGGGGGGAAAAAGCCCTTTAAAGCATAACAACCCGCAGTGATGTAAGTGCCTTTCTGTCTCATATATAATCATGTCTGTTTGGACGTGCTGGGTGTCATGTCCAGGGCTATGGTGCCACATTGAGAACAATATTGAACTAAATAGTTTTGACAGAACAGCCAGACCTTTTCTTGGGGCTCCTGCTATATTGCATATCTGCTTCTTTGTACACAACGGGGTGAGCGAGTGATGGAAAGCAGAGAGTTCAATTGTGGTTAGAGTCCGAAAAAGAGCCGTCAATGGAACCTCTTTACTGATTTGCACTAAGGCCTGCGGGACAGAGTGCAGATGACTATATTTTCCAGGTTATCAGGTATAAGAAAAAAGCAAAATCATTTTTCTAAAATGTGTACTTGAGTACAATGAATGCTGTGGGTTATATCCATGCAGATTAATGTCAGCCTGTATGGGCTAGGCTGAAAGAACTTCATTAATCTCAGCTCCTCTTTTCCATTGCTTTATGGAGGTAGTTTATGGGTATTGGGTTGTATGAGTGAACTCTAGATGCATTTGTCTGTAGGCAGAGTGTTGTGTGTATTTATTGACAAGGAGCTCATCTTTCTGATTGCGTAATTTACTGAGATAATTTATTGAGATTTTAACTCAATAATATTAAGTGTTGCTGTCACTCTCCCAGACCCCCACTCCTATCCCAGAGGGTAGCTCAGCCTGTACATTTGTGTGCCTCAGGGTAGACCTAACTGTCTTTGTTTTCAAAAAGAGCTGAACTGACCAAAGGAAAAGAAAGGTTCAGAGACTGGAGAACCAGAATCTATCAAAATTGGTAGATATTTTCCAGGAGACACAGAAAGAAGATGGGTCCTGGGGTCTTCATGTGTGTATCAGGCTCCCAAGAAGCACTGAGATGGGTGATAAAAAAAAAAAACATCTAATGGGGCAGCAGGTGGCTGTCAAGGGGATCTCACTCTAAGGACAATGCCCTTTTGAATCTCCCTAAAGGATCATGGTGCCCATGCTTGGCCGAGAGGGAAGGATCTGCTTTCCTTATATCAGCCACAAAGGCTCACTCTATGACCACATGGCCTTACCCAAATTCTTCAATGGACTGAAGACTGAATCGTATTCAACTGATAGTAACAATTATCTTCCCTCAAGTGTTGTTTTGATTCTGTCACTTTTCTTCAGAACTGTTATCATGGCTAAGGAATTTGGAATCTCTTTCTCCTGAGTTTGAGGTCTTCCCAGCATGTACAGTGGCTAAAAACTATTAAATTAGAGTTTGCAATTTGGCAACTCATGGCTGAGTTCGGCCAGTAGATATATCTTTTCTAATTAACATGGTGTTGTTCAAAGTTGAGCAGCATTTTAATTTTTTTAATCAAGAGATCTCTTAAGAATCTACATGTCTGACTTCTTATGGAAAAAAAAAAAAAAAAAAAACTTATAATCTAGGATCATTAAGCCACAGTCCCACTCTTTCCATCTCTCCGAGTTGGCTACTGAATGTGACATAAGCTCTCCAACTACTACAATTCTTTTTGCTCTCTTTTCTCTCTGCCTGGGTCTGCTTCCCTTGTTTGCATGTGTGACATGGTCTTTGCAGGCATATTTGTTTGAAAGGTATTTAAACCAAGCAGAAATGGATGAATTAACTGGAATCAGGAATGAAATTCAAGGACTGAAATGTGAAAAATTGAACTCTTGAGAAAAGGCCATGGTAAGTTTAGTTTAGCTTACTAATTGAGGCTGGAAACACGAAGATCAGAATCTAAGTGGAAGAAGACGCAGCAGTGCATTAATGTATTAGTCTATTGCTAGGTAACAAATTATCCCAACACTTAATGACTTGAATCAACAACAATCAGTTTTTATCTCTCACAGTTTCTGTAGGTCAGAAATATGAAAAGTGGCTTGACCGGTCAGTTCTGGCTTGGATTTCTCATGAAGTTACCGTCAGACAATAACTAGAGAAGGGGTCATGACAAAGGCTTCTTCACTCATGGGTCTGTAGCCTGAAGAGATTTTCTCAAGTGGAATAGTGGGAGTTCTTGGGGATGGATCTCTATTTCTATAAGGTTGATCCACCTAGTCTCCCCAACATGGCAGTAAGGGCTCCTAGGTCAAGTGACTCAAGGGAAAAAGACAGGTGACAGTCATATCCTTTCTAAGACAGCCTCAGATAATCCACAGCCTCATTGCTGACTTACTTTAGGGGTTGGAGCAGTCACAAGCCCCCACCCAGATTTGAGGGAAGGAGACATAGACCCTGCCTCTCAGTGGGACAGGCATCAATACCATTGTGCAGTAGAGCAAGTGAGATGGGAATTCTAGATGGGTAGCATCTACCTTTGGAAAATATAATTTGCCATAAATAAAAATAAGAAACAAGGTCAGGACCCCAGAAAATCTGAATGCTATAAAAACAAGAATTCCATTTTCCTGATAAGAACAGGACATAGAAAGGGATGTCTGGAGACTGAAATACCTGCTTACATGTGTTGGTCTGGTTTTTCTCCACCTGACCATAGCCCAAAGGTTAACTCCAGGAGGCCCAGACCACTTATCATCATCAAGTTCATGAGGCACCTGCGTGGCTCAGTTGGTTGAGTATCTGCCTTCAGCTCCGGGCTGCTCCCAGGGTCCTGGGACTGAGTCCTGCATTGGGCTCCTTGCTCAGTAGGGAGTCTCCTTCTCCCTCAGCCCCTCACCCCTGCTCATGCTCTCTCTCTCGCTCCCTCTATCTCTCTCAAGTAAATAAATAAAATCTTTTAAAACAACAACAACAACAACAAAATCACCACGTTCTGAAGCCCTCTCACAGTCCCACTCTGGACAGTATCATTTGCTATGACCCAGTTCCCCATTTCAGCGAAACACACTGCTTCATTATTTCCTGTGCACAACTAGCCTCTCAGCTTCTGCCTGGCTCCCCTGATCTGGGTTGCCCTCCCCTCCCTCATTCAATCTGTGCCCCTTCTGCCTTTAGAATTTGAGACCCAATTCTCTTCCAGGCAACACTTTCAGCTTCTACGAAGACGTTCCCCTCAGGAACCACTATATGTTGTACAGATTTCTCAAGCATGGTAAATGGGTCTTTATTATTTACACACCTTTTTAAAAATGCAGTGGGGTTTTAAAAATCATTATTCCTCCTTTCTCCCTTTAAATAGACTGTTTGACATAGAAAAAGCATCTATTTTCTCATTTTTCAAATAGGGAAACAGAGGCCAAGATGGGTGAGGAGCCTGCCCAGGCTTACAAAGCTGGAGCTTGGCAGAGCAGGTCCACAGCCTGTACCTCGTGACTTGTGGTTTGGCATTCTTTTGCTACTCAGGGGTCAAAATTGGTGGGCAGTCCACAAGCTTGGTCAAGCCTGGCCCACAGACATGTCTTGGTTGGCTGGCGCACACAGTTGTGCTTTCTTTCGCTTTGTTTTTAAGACATTAAGTGGGGCACATGCTTTACAGTCCTCTGCAGACTCCACTAATCTCTACCACCAAGTTACTCACGTGGCTCATTACCTGTCTGGCCTGTGAAAGCATCTGGGTTTCTGCATACCCACCCCCCACTACAACTGTATATACTTCCTAAAGAAATGAACTTTACTCCGTAACAACAGCTGACATTGTTGATCTTCTATGTGCAAGGCAATTTACATGCATTGATCTGTTTAATACTCACAGCACCCCTTTTGCTATCCCCATTTTATGGATGAGAAAACTGAGCTACTGAAAGGTTAAGTTATTTGCCCACATTCTAACACATAGTGAAGAATGACAGCTGGAATTTGAACCCAAGCATCTTGACAAGACAGTTCATGATCTCAACCACTCTGCTGAAGAAATCTGAGATAGACAAAAGGCTGTAACTCAAGCATACCTCGAAGATATTTTAGGTTCTGTTCCAGACCACCACAATAAAGTGCATATCACAAAATGTGAATCACATGTAATGTTGGGTGTTCCACTGCAGAAGAAAGTTATGTTTATACTAGACCGTAGTCTTTTAAGTGTGCAATAGCACATGTCTAAAAAACCCAAAATGTTCATACCTTAATTTAAAATACTTTCTTGGTAAAAAATGCTAATCATCATGTGAGCTTTCCAGGAGTCATAATCTTTTTGTTGGTGGAGGGCCTTGCTGGGATGTAGATGGCTGCTGACTGGTCAGGGTGGTAGTTACTGAAGGGTGTGGTGCCTGTGGCAATGAAGACAGCAGTGAACTTTGCTGCATTGACTGACTCTTTCTTTCACTTGAACACTTACTTAGAGGCCATTGTAGGATTATTAACAGAGTTAATTTCAATACCTTTATGTTGCAGGGAATAGGGAGGCCTGAGCAGAGAGAGACAGACAGGGGAATTGCCAGTTCGTGTATCAGTCAGAACACACACAAAATTGACTGAGTTTGTTAGTTTGTGGCACCCCAAAACAATTACAATAATAATATCAGAGATCACTGATGACAGATCACAATAACAAAAAGGATAGTGAAAAAGTTTTAAATATTGCTAGAATTACCAAAATGTGACAGAGACAATAAATAGGCAAATGTTGGGAAGAAAATGGCACCCATAGACTTAGCTGATGCAGAGTTGCTATGAACCTTCAATTTATATTTTACAAATCCACAAAACACAATAAAATGAGGTATGCCTCTACTAAACTTGAGTGGATCTAATGAATATATTTTAAAGTAGTCATTATATTTTCAGATTTATAAAATCTATCTGTAGTTTTATATTTAAAAGAATAGGGTGGATGATAGGGCATTGATGCCTTAATGTGACTGATTAATGAAATATTATTGACCATGCATCACAAAAGGTGAATTTCACTACCTCAAAAATGCCTACCATCTGGGTTTGATTTTTCAGGCTAAAACTCAAACTTTGAGCATTTTAACCAAATCACCATCTAAATCTTTATTTTAGTCTCCGAATGCTTTGTGGCCAGTGTAAAGATGAATGGAATTCGAAAGTGGCCATTAAGATTACTACCACATGATGGAAACTAGAGCCCACTATATAAATCTAAATCCCTCCATAAATTTAAAAAAAGATTTACTGCTCAAAAATAAAAATATAAATCATTCTCATTTTCTAAATCATTGCTGCTGATGATCATACTCAGCGTGGTGAGAGATCACTATATTATTCTGGATACAGTGCTATGTCTAAATTTTCCAAGTAGTCTCAACTGCCCAGGGGATTTACTACTGCATGTACTTGCCAAGATAGAAGGTATTTCTGCATAATTCCTATAGCTGAACATTATTGATGCTCTAAATGCATGGAACATTTAATATGTATAGCAAGTTTAACAGGATCATTTATTGACATGAATTACGATTTTTACACCAAACCATTGAAGGCCCAATTAGAAAATTGATCACTTTTGAGGAGTCTGTCTCTTTAATCTCTCCTATTTACAGAACAGGATTCAGCGGCAGGAGCAATTCACAATAGGGTCAGATAGCAGCAGGCCTTGAAGACAGGACTCAA
Organism: Martes martes; assembly: GCF_963455335.1. Lineage (NCBI taxonomy): Eukaryota > Metazoa > Chordata > Mammalia > Carnivora > Mustelidae > Martes > Martes martes. The sequence goes on from NC_137895.1 coordinate 70,686,650, forward strand.
GCATTTGAACCCTAACAGAAGACAGAAGGCGATTTAAGGTTTTTGGAACAAAGTGAGTGACATGATCAAAGAAGTGTTTGGGGAAGGTTAATCTGGCAGCAGTGTGTAGAATGTTCTCCATCATGTGGTGACAAGAAAATGGGTGTGCAGACAGAAAACAGTGAATTAACTCACGTCAGCGTATGAAGAACAAACTAAGTCCAACAGCTATCAATCCAGACCAACATTCAGAGCCATTGTCCTGAATGCTCTGATCACTATCAAGCTATCGCTTCAAAACTCTGGATCATTGCTGACTAAAGAATCCTACAGGCTGTATTTGCAGGTCCGGGGAGGAAGAGAAGAGGAAGTGCAACCTGAGAAGGAAGATATGACACAGTGGGAGGAACACTCGGGTGTAGCAGGAATTGACCAGAAGAGGAGCAGTGAGTCATGGTAAGTGTAATTTCACTGATGACCTTTCCGTGGGTCCTGGAATTATCTCTGACTTCCTGTTGTTTGCCCGAGCTGCTCCATTCCTTTTCGGATTAACCCTTTTCTTATGTTTTCTGCAGCAGAGGCACAGACATGCAGGATGTTTTGAGTGCTTGATACCCTGGTACAGTCTGAGAAGAAGAAGATAGCCTGTTCTATCTAGTGCTGAGTGGGAGGGGAGGAATTTCTCAAACAACCCATTAACACACATCTCAAGACATAAAAGCAGCCATCTTCTACCATGGCAATGCAAAACTGTTGACAAATCACTCTCATCTAAAATATTTTTCTAGCCAGATTGGATAATAATTTTATTGTTATTATATTGTTTCAGGAAATTCACCAGAATTGGAAACTGATCTCAGATTAAAACTCCCTGGATTGGGGCACTTGGGTGGCTCAGTTGGTTAAGCATCTGACTTTTGATTTCGGCTCAGGCCATGATCTCAGGGTGGTGAGATCGAGCCCCGTGTCAGGCTCCTCACTCAGTGGAAAGTCTGCTGGAGATTCTTTTACTCTCTCTCTCTCTCCCCCTGCCTACTGCCCTTCCAAATAAAATAAATAAACCTGTTTTTAAAAATCCCTGTTTTTTTACTTATACTCTGGCACAGAGCCAGATCTGTCTTAAGTCAGGGTGAGAAAACTCTTGTCCTCCTGGCAGCTCAGTCTTAAGACTTTTTATTGTGCCCCAGCTCTGCATGTCCTATCTAGGGACTTGAATTAATTGTCTGGAAAATAAACAGGCTGGGCAGTGGAGAGACTTCTGAGCTAACGCTTACCTCAGAATGAGATGAGTCTCTCTCGTTTTCTCACGTCACATTTTTTTTTTTCCTCTGGACTTCCCCTCTCTTGCTCATTTGTTTGCCAAATAGCCATCAGGCACCCATGGTATGCCCACATTACACCACGTGTTTGGGATACAAAGACAGTGAGGTACTGGTCTTATGAGGTTAATAGTCCAGAGAGAAAGACAGAGGATTTAACAAATGAATAAACAAATGAATATAGAATTAGAAATTATGGTAAGTGCTATGAGAGAAAAGAAATGAGATGACTAAGAGAGAGTTCTGCAGGGTACACCTACTCGAGATAAATTGATCAGGGGAAAATCTCTTTGAAGAAGTGATGTTATAGCTAAAACCAAAAGTGTTAACAGGAACTAGTTGAGTAAAGAGGTTTGTGGGAAAGGGTATTACCAGCAGAGGAAACAGAAGGTGAAAACGCCCTGGGGGATGGTGGAGGGAAGAGATGCTGGTAAGAACAAGATACTAAGAAACAGAGCCTCTCTCCCTCGGTCTTCTTGTCTCTCCCCACTTTTGCCTCTCCTTTTCTCCTTCTCCCTCTCTTTCCTCATCTTTCATTATTTCTATTTTTCCCTTATTACTGTACTTTCTATCATATTATTTTCATTGCTACTATTTCTCTATTAACTAAGTATTGCATAAACCAAAAAGTTTCAGGGAATAAGGGACAGAGTTCCAACCTGTATGTGCTATTTCAAAGTTAGGCAACACTTCTTGAAGGTTATCTATATGATGTAGGCCTTTAGGTATCACTGTGGGTAAAGGTGATCTGCTAATTTTAAGTTCCAGAACCTCATGGGCAAAGAGATAAACCCACTCATTGATGAACACAGGATCTACTGACAGGTCTGATAAACAGAGCATTTTGATAGAAGCCATACTGCAAAGAGGAAAAATGGAGCTTCTGCAAGGAAACCAACAAAAGAGAAGGATGAATCCATCACCTCAATGTACAACCTGAATGCTAGAGAAAATTGTGGCTTATGTAAAGTATGAGACTGTATAGAACTTGCTCTAAATCACATATCTGTGATGCCTCTCCACCCTGGGAGGACAAGGCTGGCTTCAGAGATAGCTTGTTGTCTCACCAATCAATATCCATTGTCTGCTTCTACCTTAGTACGAAACCTCGATTCTTCTTGGAGTGGTGTTGCACCCAACAAATGGCTAAATCTCTCAGTCCCCTTTGCACTGAGGTGTGACCATGTGTCTAAATTCTGGCCACATGATAGTGTTGTATAGGCCTTTCAGAAAGACACCTTAAAGGGAGATGACTCAGCCAGGACGTATGCCTCTTTTGCCCTTTCTTCATCTTTACTCCTGCTAGCTGGGATGTGGCTGATAGCTGGAGCTCCTGCAGCTTTATTTGGTCAGGAGATGATCTCAGAATAAAAGCATATGTTAAGAAAGTGAATCAGAAAGAAACAACTTTGGGGCCTGATGATAAAAAAAATTTCCACACTAGTCCTTGAACTGCTTACCTTGACATTAATGTTATATGAGTAAGAGACACACTTTTATGTTATGGAAGTAATGTTTTGTTTTTTTGTGGTCTCTTCTGTTTGCTGCATGGAGGATAATTTCTAAAATATGAAACTAAACCTAATCTTGATTCACCGTTGCATGTTTGACTCAGTTATCTACTGTGGACAAGGATAATTTATTATTTCTCATGATTCTGTGGGTCAAGAATTTGGGCAGTATTTGGCTGGACCATTCTCAGCATTCATCTCAGAGCTTGGTGAGGCTAGGAACATTCAAGATGGCCTTTCAATCTCCAGGACCACTCTCTATGTGGCCTCTAGGCATACAGTAGTTTTGCTTGGACTTCCTGAATACTAGTTCCATCTCAAGAAGAAGCAAAAAAATGCTGCTAGATCTCTTAAACCTGTTCTCAAAATCCTAGAATATTAATTCTCTCAACATTCCACAGTCAAAACAAGTCATAAGCACAACCGAGATATACAACTCAGATAAGGGGACATAAAGTCACCTCCTAATGTTAGGAGCAGCATGCATGAAGAGGAATGGCAGTAATAATTGGCAGCCATAATTGAGGATGACTTTACCAAATTAGTTAAAATAAAATAATAGTATGTCTCTAGTCACTTGAACACCTCTCTTAGAAAACTTCTTTCTGGTTGCTAGTGGAGATACTGAAAACATATCCTAAGGACACTAGAAGACAGGTGATGACAAAGTTGCAAGAGATGACAGAGTAGCTCCTGGGGGAGATGAAGACAGGCCACCACCAGCAACAGTGTGTCCCAGGGTGTTGCAGATGACATGAGTATGAAACAGGACACAGCTGTGGAAACCTAGAGAGCAACAGCAAGGGCAGAGAGATTCAGAGTCACAGGGAGAGCTTCCTCCTCTGCCCCTCCCCTAATTTCCCACCTCCAACAGCAGAGACCCCTGAAGAGTTTTAAGGTTTGTTTCTTCTATTTAAAAGACCAGACAACTGATCAGGTGTCCATAGCAGTACAAACTCTTCAGGTGATCTTCTTAGGATGTACAAACTGGTGATGGCCAAGGGACATTTAAGTTACATAAGGATAAATTAGCATATTCTTCCTTCTTAATTAAATGAAAATTTATTTATATTTCTTATGTATATTATAGGAAAAAGTCTAATCTAGCCACTATTGCTAGGCTACGACATTACTACATAAGTTTTTCCTCTCTTTACTTTTCTATGCATTTTTTACTTTTGAATAAACACTAATTATTCACCTAATTTTTAAGTGTGTTTATAGTAAAGGTATGTAATTAACTATTTCATGTTTCCCTGTGGGAAAAAAAATGAAGCTGCTTCTCACTTATAAGTGGCCTTTAATTGATCATTTTTATAGCAAATTGGTAATCATCATTGCTAGGAAAGGTCCCCAGCCTTGCCTCAGATCTGCTCAGTGTCATAGTAATACTGTTGAAGATTCACAATCCCGTGATATACATCTTAGGTGTTTCAATGCCAGAGATTAAAGAAATTTCAAAGGAACCACCAGAAGTTTGAATTAGTGAAATGCTAATGCATACATGCTCTCAGAGAAAATTTCAGGGAGACTTCACAGTTTGTAAGGCTTCATCTGAAAGACCTTTGCAGAATAAACATGGTTCAATTTGTATTTCTCAAAAGGCCTGATGGAATTTGAACTGGTGCTCCCAGAGAATATTTAAAAGCACATGTTAGATCACTAACCGGTGTAATTTCCATTTGGCATCTACATGACCTATATGTCCAAAATAAGAATTTTTATTTAATTTCAAAATAAATTAATTCATGCAATCAGTTATGGATGTACAGGATCTTAAATGGAATAGGTAGGCCTAGGCAAAAGGAATAACATACTGCTAGGAAGGAATTATTGTACTATCTTTATATAAAAAGTTCACATTTCTACATAGATAAGTGATGATACTTTCAAAAGATGGCACCTCCCAATGAAGTAAAGTTTTTGTATGTTTACTATCCATCTCTTAAATATCCCTTTGATACATAAACATTCATATCTCTCCTTTAAAAAAAAAAGCCTATTAAGAACAAACAAGCATAAATACCCTAAATGACTATAAAGTTACTTTTAGCAGTATTTTGAATATGTTGTATATTCAAAATGTGTGTGTGTGTGTGTGTGTGTATAGGCAGATGGAAGGAAAGATGGATACATGGATAGATAACTAGATAGATAGGCAGATAGAGACAGACAAATATATTCTATAAACGATATGCAATATACTTGAGTGTACATAGTCTTATAAGAAACACATTTACCAGACCAAAAATACCACCCATAATCATAATTAAAACATCTCCTTATAGATTAAAACTGATGCAGATTTTTCATGTTCTTTTATTCATCTGACCTCTGAAATTACTTGAATGCCATGATATAAGTCAGAGAAAAATTTCAACCTTTTGTGTCACTCCAGGAATACCAGAGAAGAGAGATCAAATACCTTGACCCTCATTACTGATAGTTTTTCATGTATGATTAAATGATTTTTTAAAAGTCATCCTGTTTAGAAATGCAAACATGGCAGTCTAATTCACAGGTAGCATTCCTTGGCATTCATAAGTTTTCATATATCCATAAAGTACAGGCTATAGGCTACAATAAATTCTACAATGGCAAATTCCTGAAACATTTGAAAGAGGAAAAGTCAGAAATTAGGATGAAATGAGAATACTATCAGGTACCTGGGGTGGAGTGGGAGGGATGGCTAATACAAATGCAGTGGAGGGGCGCCTGGGTGGCTCAGTGGGTTAAAGCCTCTGCCTTCGGCTCAGGTCATGATCCCAGGGTCCTGGGATCGAGTCCCACATCGGGCTCTCTGCCCAGCCGCGAGCCTGCTTCCCTTCCTCTCTCTCTGCCTGCCTCTCTGCCTACCTGTGATCTCTGTCTGTCAAATTAAATAAAATCTTTAAAAAAAAAATGCAATGGAAAGGTCTTCTAATATTTTGCTGTACTTTTGCCTATTTTAAGGATTACACAATATGAAATTGTGGGTGGACCAGCCTATCACATGACATTGAGCTCGCATTTCCTCAAAATTTTTGAACCAAGAGCATCCCCAAGTCAGAACTTAAGTGACACTGGTTTCTTAACAAGATTCCTTATCCAACACAAATTCAGAAAAGTCATTCACAACCTTGCCAAATGAGCACTTTCCATGATTTTGTTCTTAGTACTAGCATGGTTAGATTATTAAACCGACAACATAATATGTGCCAAAACTCTGTTGATAAGATTTCTAGATCTAAATTTATAGATTCAATATACATTTCCAGGGCAGCCAAGGTTTAATGGCAGGGTGACCATGGACATAATAACAACAAAGCTCCAATAGCTTGATGTTTTGAGTTTTAAGGCATTATATTTCAGAGAAGAAAAGACAAATGTTGTCATTTCAGCATACGGGGAATAAAAAGCAGTAATATTCCAAATCTTATCCAAAGACTCATGTAAATTCAATGCAGGAGCAATTTCTCCAGCTCTGCATTTATTGATTTAATCATTCATCCATTAAGCAAAAAGCGTATTGAGCTATGAGCTAGCAGGGACTATGGTGAGCCCTAGTGAAGGGTACAATAATAATAGAAAACACAACCTCTGATCCCAGCTAAGGCAGGTAATAATGTAGTAAGTACAGTTATACGCATGTTGGTGCTCTGACAGCCAGAGGAGAGAACAACCTAAATTTGCCTAGAGGAGTCAGGAATGTCCTCGGACAGTGACATTTGAAATGGGACCTGCAGTATGAGCAGGAGTTTATGAAACAAGGTTGCAAAAAGGACATTCCAGGTACCGAGAACAGCAGAATCATGGAAGACTGAATGATAATTGAATGTGGAGAACTAATTAGCAGAGGGTATTTAAGGTGAAAGGGAAAGGACGCAGAATTAGAAAAGAGCCACTTAAATTTTTTGAGAATCAGTTGGGAAAGAGCAGTTTAAAAGATGACAGCAAAATATGGTTTGGGCTTCATCGTAAAGACTATTATATATCAGTTTTTTACTTCTTGTGTGGGAAGTAGATGGCTTACAGATGTGCAGAGATATTGGTCTCTTAAGCCCTCCTTGGGTCAGCCAACAGAGTATGGGTGGTCAGAGATCCTGGGGCCATTTACATCTAGCCAAGAATGGCCTCTTCCATTTGTCAAAATGCACTCTGAAAATATGATCATCTTCTGTACCTGTCATGGGGTGGAAAAGGTTGTGAATCACCAAGCTAAAGAGCAGGCATTCTAGGCAGCAGCAAGCCCCTGGAAATGTTAGGCAGGAAAGTGGTGGCAGCAGGATTCATCAGAGGTAGGAAGCCGACCCCAGAGGCTATTACAATGGCCAAGAGAAGAGAGGGTAAAGACCAGCTATTTCTCAACTGGGTCACACTTGAGGTCTCTTCCTGTCATTCTGTTGAACAGAACTCATATTCTGTGTGGCAGGAATTTATCTTAGAGACACAGAGACCCTGGGATATCAGAGCAGGACCACAGAACTGATTTTTGTAAAGAGGCCTCCTGTTGGGATAAAAGAGAATATTTAGGTCTAACAACCAGGCTGTGGCTCACAAAATTACTACTTTGAGCAAAGAGGGTGAGACCAAGGCTCTTCCTGACCTTTTGGGGTTGGGGCACATTTCAAAAAGTCAGCTTCCTCTGAACTAAGAGCCCTCTGGGCATATGGCTCAGCCTGTGACCCAACTGACTGTCCAACAGCAGATACAGTTTTGACAGAGACTAGAATGTAAACTCCATGACATCAGAAATTTGGTCTGTCTGGTCCACTGGTCCTCATTGCCTAAACCAGTGCCTGACACTTGCAGGCATTAAATATTTGCCGAATGAGAGGATGACACTATACTACTGGGTGTTGACAGGTAAATATCCTCTGGCTCAATTCCTAGGGAATATGTTCAATTTTCTACAAAAGGGATTATAAATGCAAAACACAGCAACCTAAAAGAAGTGTGGCTCTGTGTGTGTATGTGTGTGTGTGTGTGTGTGTGTGTATAAAGAAAGAGAGAGAGAAGTATGGCAATTATGTCTTATATATATGCATACCTATATATAAACATATATAGGTATACATATTGAAAGAGAGAGAGATTTAATTTATTTAGACTCAAACAGCTAAGGAACGAGGTGAACAGTGGAACCCCATTCCAACTCAGAGCCTATTCAGCACTGATGGCAGTGGTTGCCCCTGAAGAAACGGCTGGAAATGAAAACAGCAGCTAAGGAGTGACTTAGTGACGGACACAAATGATGAAATCCAGGAGGCAGAGCAGCAGCAGAGCCTTGGGCAGCCGTCAAGTCACATAACAAAAATACAAGGTAGCTTGTGAGCCACTGGCATCCCCAAGGTGGGAGAACACATGGAGATGAGGAAGGAGAAGGGAGGAATCCAGGAATAACAATGCAATAATGGGTGAAGACGCGGAGAAAATTATTATCCTTCACACTCATGGGTATTCACTGAAACTGCTGGCATGGTTCAGGGAAACAAGGGTTACACATGCGTTCACAAGGATCTGAATCTGCTATACTCCAGCTGTACCAACACAGAGCCAGTGAAACGAACCATAGTATGGAAAATATAGTGTGTGATTTATTTCTGTCAACTTGTAAAGCTGAGACAGATTTCTGCAGCTGCATTGGACAAGCAGAGATCCACTGAGCTCATTAAGATGTCAATGACCAATCAGGTGCACCATGTTTCTCTAGGTCCACAATTCTATCCACAATTCTGAAGTCCAGAATCTTCTGGAGATCCCAATTTTTAATTTTTTTGTAAATCTGATACTTGAACAGGCATAAAGCTGCTTTCAACTTTTGTCTCATTTACTATGAATATTCACACATTCTGCTGCTGAAATTTAATGACTGGGTGCTACCCCAGACACTGCTAGAGGTATTGCACAAAATATGGTACATGTACCAAATTACCTTTCTAAAACCCTCAACTTCATGAATTCTGAAGCCTATCCGGCTTCAGAGTCTTCAGATAAGGGATTATATAACTAAACATATTCTACTTCTCCCCCTGAAGTCTGATTTTGAATTTAGAAGAAGGATTTCATTATAATTATTTTTATTGACCCTTTCCAAAAAATAGAATTGTGTTTCTATTCTTAAACTTGTTTTTAATTGCACATTTCCATATTTTCCCCCCCAAAACCCCACGGTAATAATGATAACTAACATCAAGTGCTTATTATATGCTAGATCTTGTGCTAAAAACTTTAGTTCGATTTGTTTTCTCTTAGTAACATATAGCTGGTCCTAAACCCTGACACCTTATGACAAATACCAATGACACATGCTTGCATTCCTCTTGATTCCTGATGATCATTGTCAGTGAATCTTCTTTAGACTTTGGCGCTAATATTGTCAAATAACTCCAATAGCACCTATAGGAGGTCCAATGTGGCTCTGTGGGATTTCTGAGCCCCTCGCAGTACCTTGTCCTTTCCCCTCAGAGCACTGACAGCATTTGTCATTACATTTTTGTTTCTTTGTCTAATGCTGTTCTCTCCACTATACATCCCACCTCCCATGAGGTAAAGACGATGTCTATTTTAGTCACCATGGTTTCTGCGGCATAATAACAGGTTTCAGTTAATTATTGCTACTTAGTAATACACCATTCCCAAATGTAATTGCTTAAGAAGGCAAACAAAATATTATTTTCACAATCCCATGCCCTTCCCAGGAAGTTTTCACAATCCTGTGAGTTAGGCAGCTCCTCTGCTGGCTTCACTTGAGCTCACTTATTCAGCTCATGGTCGTCTGGACTAGAAGGTCCAAGATGGTCACACTGACACAATTGACACATTTGGTGGTTGGTGCTGGATGCTGACTACATTGGCTTCCTTGCATGGAGGTCTCAGGCTTTCAGCAGAGAGACAATAGAGGCTTCAAGGCCCTTTTGAGGCACAGGTTTCAGAGTGCACACCTTACCATTTCCAGCACATTCCATTCATTGGTCAAAGTGAGTCACAAGGCAAGTCCAGATTGAAAAGAATGGAGAAATAGAACCCACCTATGATGAAAGGGCCAGCAAAGGGACATGCATACTGGGATGGGTGGAATTTTTGTCTGTAAAACAATTTACCACCTTCTGCCTTCTGGCCACAAACTTCTCACTGGGCTTTCACATGTAAAATATGATTACTCCTATCCCACTACCTGCAAAAGTCTCACCCAAATATTGTATCAGGTTTGAAATTCTCCAGCTTGTGATTCACTTCTGGTCCAAACACAGATGAGGATTTCTGTGGAGCCCTCAGCTTTCCAGAGACCTGTAAACTAAAACTAGAAGGTATCTGCCCTCTCCACCTAAATATCTATAATACAAAAGTGAAACAATGAAGAGATAACCATACTAAACACTCCTTTTTAAAAAGAGAACGAACTGGAAGCACACAGTGGTCACTGGTCCACAGCACTGTGAGATCCAAACAGACAAATATCCAGGGACAGGAAATACACCCTGATTAGGGCCTATTTCTTCTCCTTTAGCGTGGTTCTCTAATCCATTTTGTTTCAACATGGACCATTTGCTTCGCCCTTTGAGAGGTCCTTCTCTTTTCATAAAAAATAACCCCTTGCCTGTATCTAAATAACTCTTTCAGTCTCCTCTGTGCCTGTTGGAAGCTGATGCCTAGGAGACTTCTTAAACTGTCTCCTTCTCTTTTATTCCAACTTGATACAGCTCCTTTAAACTTCTTTATGGGATTTCTATGTATCAGCTCAAAGTCTATTGCCTTAGACAGTACCCATGCTCGCTATTCTTGTCAAGACAGGCTTCTAATTTTAGAAATGTGTCAAACTTGGGTGATGTGCCTAGATTCACAGAAGATGAATTATTTACATAAGCAGTCTATCAGGCACCACCTTAAATTATTCTGAGGTTTTATAAAAGGGTCTTACGGCCACATCCTTCATTTGACCTTGCCACTGAGGCCTCATTTTATTAATGTGCCTGGAATTAATTTTCACCCACATTTTAATTCTTTGATAATCTTTTCCAACCCAGCACATCCTGGGTCTTTATTTTCTCTAAATTCTACTTGCAAACTGAACAGTACTTTCTTTAATTAATCTCCCTCTTCCTGCATTTTATTATACATAGCTACAAAACAACAACAACAACTCATACTTGTAACATTTTGCCTGGAACTCTCCTCGTCAGATCCATGAGTTCATTATGCCTATATTCCAAGTGTAGCAGGTAACAGTTTGCCAATAGTTTGGTCACCATATATGTAACCAGGAGGATCCTTTCCCCAGCCTCTAGTAGCAATCTCCTTATTAATCTAGCATCTACTAACTATCTCCTCAGTGCATTCTTAGACACCAATCTTCCCTATTACTGGAGCCAATGCCACACGTTTTAGATTTTCATTATGATAGCACCTCACCTCTACATACCAGTTTCTGTTTTAGTTAATTATTCCTGTGTAACCAACCTACAACCTAGTGGTTTTAAACAACAGTGATTTCTTACTTCCTATATAGTTCTGCCGGTTGGTAGGAAATGTCACTTCTGTCATATTCTGTAGATTAGAGACTCACAGGGTTGGTCCAGGTGTAAGGAGGTGAAGAAACTGACCAATCTGTCAATCAGAAGAATGGTAGTCTCAATGCAAAGGATATGCAGACTGGAACAGGAGGACTCTGTGGCCAATAAACAGTTCACCAGACTACAATCTACTGAATGAATGAATGCTTAATTTTCATTTTAGAGTGTGAATATGACCATCCCTGATCTCTACTTTTTGACACTGGCTCCAACTCCATGGCGATGTTACTGCTGGGCTCTGATATCAGACTCGATATGAGTTTCCCAAATTAATTCTTTATTTTCCCGATTCCTTAATCCTTGTCGACAGCAGGGCCTCAAATATCCTATCTCTGCTAGTCTCTATGTCATATTCGAGACTGGTCTGGAGAAACTGATAGGTCTGGTTTTGAATTTTGGCTTTACCGTTTACTCATTGTGTGGTCTTGAGCAGGTTATTTACATTATTTAAAATGTCTGCTCATCAGATTTGTGGATTAAATGGCAGAATTAATTAAATTTCCTAGCACATAGTGCTAAGTTACTGAATGCTAGTTTTCTTCCTTTATATCACTAGATACGAGACTGGGGCTAGAGATTTATAGGCAACAGTTAGATGTTGATATTTTGTAAACTAGGAAGTTACAAAAATATAAGGGGTTAGAGAATTAAAATCTCAGCTACATATGACTTCTATATTATACTGTTTTGTACAGTATTTTGCATTATATATATGTATGTGTGTGTGTGTGAATATACATATATATATATATATATATATATATCCTTCAGATTTTGTGAAGAAGTATGTTACTATAATCCCCATCCAGCAATGGATTATCCAATTAATCCTCAAAGATATGTTTAAGACACAAAAATTAAGGCATTGAACAAAAATTGGAAAATTGTGATAGTCAATATTCGATTATTTTAAAAGGGGCTATGAAATAGTTCCCAAGTAAAAACCTCAAACTTCGTCAGACTTTCTTATACCCATATTCTTCAAATTTCTGTGTTGTTTTTATTTTTAAATTCGTAGTGTAGAAGGTACTATAGTCTTTTCAGTATTTTATGTTTCTGATCCAGCCTTTCCTTTTCATACCATGTAAAATCTGAGACTTAGAATAGTGTTACTAGAAATAAAATGGAGACTAAATATGAAACACATTTCCTAAGAAGAATAACTGATAAATCTTGGTTGCTGGTAAACTGCAAAGATCCGTGGCAAAGGAAAAGCCAAAGACCTCACTATAATCACCATTCAACAAATATATACAATACCCAAATCATCTATGCTAGGTCAAATAAATTAAATACTTCAACTTATTTGTACATACTCTATCTTACAACATATTACATATCAATTTTCTCTTCTTTGGATGCTTTGTATTTTTAGCACTAGGTCTATTTTAAACATTACATCCCATTTTATCACGGGATCTTTGAAGAAAATGCCTAAAATAGAAATAATAATAATAATAATAATAATAAATATTGCCATTAGTGATACAATTATCTGAATCTACCAAAGCTCTCCACCTCATTACTAACCTCTGTCACACTCTGTCCCTAACCCTCCATGAGGGCAGGAAAGACTGACTAGCTGGGGTCAGGGAGTTAGTTCCACAAGATCAGGATCAGAAAGGACCTGGATGGAGGGTGGAGATGACAGTAGTAAGAGTCAGGGAACAGTGAAGCCAAAGATCCAGGGAAAATACACAAAATTTGGGGAGAGCCTATGTAACAGCTGGTTCCTGAGATCTGCAGGTAGGGCAACACTGGGATCACAGAGTTAGAAGTTTAAGGCAGGTGGGAGTATGATGGAAGCAAAAGCAGGTGTAAGAAGCCAAGTCAGCCCGGAGTTGTTTTAGATTAATATATGCAGCTCCCTCTTATAGCAGATAGGCGGAGCATAAGTCAGACCTTCAAAAAGATCAAAGTGAACCAGAATAGAAATTCACTGGATACACTTTTCTCCTACAATGCTTGATGTTGTGTGACTTTAAGCTTTGAGGACTTACTAAAATTTCTGTGTCATCCTTTAAGATGCCTTTACATCAGTAACATTCAAAGGTCAGCCCTGAGCTCATAGCAAAATTAAAGATCTTCTCAGGTATTTATTTGACAGCTTGGACACATGCTCATGAAGGCAATGAGAAGAAGCCACTTAGCCTCTTGGAGATCTGTGACCCAGGTGAGTTTACGTACATGGCAGAAGAAAGATTCAAGGTTTTAGATTCACGATGACACATTCAAGAAATTTCCACAAAATGAACAGTCATCAGTTACGACCCTGGCACATGTAGAGTTCTGCAGGTAAGATATTCAGTCTGACTTTCTATGAGGAGGATTATCCATGTGAAGTATGCCAGCTGGGTCCCCCCGTGTGAGCTGACAGTGGTATCTTGAAAGTGATATTTTCTTCTTTTACACAGTTTTGAACCCGGAAACCTTTCCACTGTTTGGTGTTTTGAGTTTTGGTTTTTGTTTTTGTTTTGTTTTTTAAATGCCCCAGAACTCCTAAACCTGTGGGAGCTGAAGGTAATGGAGTAGATACACATGAAACATGTCCTTCATGAACATACTTTTCTTTCAAAAATCCCTAGGGATTTGAAACACAGTTTGAAAACCAGTGGACTAAGACAATGAATTAAAACATCTCCTCTTTTCTCTTGAGATGTAGGTTTAGCTCCACTGTAGGAATATAAAGGAGACAGTACCAACTGGTCTTTAACTGCTTACTGCAAGTTTTCCATTTTTCCGAAGGGCAGATGAGTTTATTGAAAAGGCATGAAGTTTTACTCTCCACACTCGGCAAAGTGCTTATATTTCTGGACCTTCTTCTGGTAAACTACATACTATTGAAATACAAGCTAAAGCCACATGACATGCAAGTATACCTTTATCTCAAGAATAACAAACTCTTACGTTGTCTGTCTTTTTTAAAAACCTGATCCTTGTTCCATTCTTTGGATAGTGTATCTCCCAATGTCTCTTTGGCGATGCAGGTGGTATTCTGAGACGTATCAGAAATAATTCAACTAGCACAGATAAATGTCTTGTCTGGCATGAAGCTGGGCCTTGGATTCCAACAGTAATTCGGCAGTAAGAATCCAGTATAAGAGTTATTAAGTGGGCCACAAAAACCTCCTCTCAATAATTGCTACCTCTTCTTCCTCTACACTTTGAATAGAAGAGCATGCGAAAGTCCTATACTTTGTGATTTGAGGCAATTGATGTGCACATTACCTATTTAACTATGAATTTAAAACTCTATTATACATTGTCTTTTTAAGGCTTTATATCCAGATATATTAGCACTTTTTAATTGATCTTTTGACACGCAACAAAAGCTATTACGCTTGTTTCTTTTTTTTAAAAGGGCAAAGAAAATCCTCTAGTGAACATGTAATAGTGAGTTCTAGAAAGCCAGATAATTTCTTTGCTTAATAATAGTTTTCTTTCCTCTTGGCTGCAGATTCTCATAACTAGCACCATGCCAAACATTCGAAGATTGGATTATGGCCTGTCGTACTTGATTATTTTTGTCAGCATGCTGACCCGGGGTGCCCTTTTCTTGTGTTGTTCCTTCTGTTTCCATTTTTCATGTCACCCAGCTTTTCATCTTGTCAATCAGCTTTTGACTTCCTGATTAAAGTGTCTGTCACAGGAGCAGCCTGGTCTCCAGTCAGTTGTTTAATTTGTTCCTCATGGCATCCAATTGAGTTATTCATCTGGCCCAGCTGTTCCCAAGTGCTTCCAGCATCACTTTTTCATGTGTTTGGGTTTAACCTCTATATCTATGTACAACAGTGTGAATTGTTCCATTCATACTGTTGACTGTGGGTTGCTTTGCCTTCCTAATGCCTTGACGCTACTAGGCTGGCTGCTATGCTGTAGCCAAACCAACGGAGAGAAGCAATATTTCAATCTGATGTTATGGCAACGACGATGACTAAACAGACTAGTTTTCAAGAATTATAGCAGGTCCCCTTTTTAACAATTAGAACGATGTAATGGAAACTCTGGACTGTTCAGATTCAGATCCACCCAAAAATAATGTTGATGGTGCTTGGCAGAGGAAAGAAAATGTGTGTCTGCCAACATTGTGGATATTGCCGCAAAAGCTCCAGGACCTATTTGTTGCATTAGGTGACATGAGATACTCTCTTGGCTTGAATTGGTGCAGATATCCAACTGGAAAAATGAAATTAAGTAAATCTGCTGAGTTTGCAAGCTCAAACTCGTCTTTTAGTTGTAAGATGATTTATATTATGCAACATTCAAGAAGCCACATAATGCAACAGGAAACTGAAGGAAAAGAAAACTAGGGTACATTTCCCCACTCTCTCTTTAAGCCATTCAAACCTAATCAGTTCAAAATTTTGGTAGATTGTTTATGAGAAAGCCATTCCTTCCTGCTATTCCTATCATGTTTCTCCTGCAAATCCTACAAACTTGAAATGGTAATTCCATTACAGCAGTCATGAAAATAACTGAAGACCATGTGCCTAGGACTTAAAAGAATATAGAATGAGTCTAATGAGAATCAGGCAGCAGGCTTAACACAACTTCACAACCCACCTCCCATTTTGGTTTGATTTCATGAAAATATTTGCAAGGAATTCAGTTGCTCCTGTAGGAATATGCATTTATTTCCTTAGGCTAATAATATGGGATATAGTGAAATGATGTAGAAATCCTAAAGAATAAAAAGCCAGTAGCATTATATATATATATATATATATATATATATATATATATAAAATTAAATGCTATTGCGCTGAATGCTATTGTCAATTAAACAGAGGAAATGAAATCCTTTTTCTGACTATGGGTCTTAAAAATTTTGTATTTTCTCTCTCAGGTATAATACAAAGATTAACTCATATTATAAACAATAATATTGCAACTTATTTACAGAAGCGTAGTGCATTTAATTTTTAATTAGAAAAAATATTATTAAGTAAATTTGACTTCAACTGATAAAAATGACAAAAATTTTAGGGGTCATAAATCATGCAGAAAAAATTAGTTTGAAATGTATATTTCTGGTTCTGTTCTGGGAAGATAAACCACACAGTCACCCCCATGGAAATTCTCTATGATATATTTCTCAGGAAAATAATTTTTCAGCTCTTTTCCTGGGAAGTTTTCCTTGATATCTTAAGTGGATTCCAATTTTTCCAATTTTTTTCCCAATTTTTCCAAATCCAGATCTCTGAAGGAATATCCTCATGAATCTATCCATTATTATTCCCAGAAAAGTGAATACAGTGAACTGGTACTCATTCCATCCTTCTTACAGTGTATCTTTCTCTGCTGAAGAGGCCACAAAGTTAAAAAAGCACATTTCCTAGACTCCCTTGCAGCTAGGGTTCCAGATAGGCATCAGTCCTGTCAGATATATCTGTGAAAGATCTGGAAAGTATAAGTGAGGCAAAGGCTACTATTTTACCATCTCTATTGACTGTTGGAAAGCACAGCCCTGGAAGTACTGGGGTTTGCTGTAGTAGTGTTATCAGATGTCCATGTATCAAGTGGCAAGGTGAGGGACACGAATTGCTTGGTGTAGAGAGAGCTAATAGGCACAGCATGACCACAAAGCCAACAATTGTGGATGCGGGTCTCTAACCTGAATCGCACCTGAAAAGTGTTCCCCAGGAGCTTTCAGTATAAGTGGTAGCTTCCTGGTTTTTCTTGTCTTTCTAACTGTGTTCTCCTGCTGGGCCAGTTCTGTTATTTCTCTGAGAGTTGCTCTTGGAGTTCTGATCCAGAACCTGCTCTTCTAATACTTCCTTATTTCCTATACTAAAACCCTTTCTGATTTAAAATGAGTAATTTTTTAATTGCAAACTCAACCAGGTTGATCATTTGTTTTTACAAGTGTTTCAAAAATTTTTGGCTTTACAGTCAGCATCATAGTGCAAAGCACTATGAGCTTAGAGTCATGCACATCATCTTTAGTTATGCCACCTCGGATAAGTGTGTGCATTTGTCTAAGCCTCAGTGTCCTCATCTTACAAAATGAGCAATAACATTTAAGTGCATGGTTAAGATAATGATAAAATGAGATAACAAAAGTTAGCCTGGAACACTGTTGTAAGCACTCGATAAAAGTTGGTACCCTCTTCAGTGTTTAAATTTGAACATTCAGTTTCTGTCATAGTATTTCCTACTAACCTAATCAACATCACATTTCATGAGGAAAACAAATGACTCTGGGACAATATCGTATATATCTTCAAAAGCACATAACTCTGTCAATCTGGATTCAATTAACCAAATACTTATAGATACCACTACCAAGTTTTGTGCAGGAAACCAGACCCTCTGAGATTTCTAAGTGGCTATACTCAACTTTTTGGAAAGTCCAATCAAATAAATGTTTATGTATATGTATTTCTTGGGAGTAAAGAGTACCATGTGCTACATATGTACGTATTTGCTTAGCATTATGAAAAAAATGAAGAGACTGTGATTCAATCCAAGAAGATTAGGTTAAAAACAATAATAAAATGTTTACCCTACCTCCTTACCTAAGCATAGGGACATTTTTCAATTAGTAACATAATAAAACACTCCCATCCTTTCAGACAAAATACTTTGGATTGTCAGCTTCCATTTCCTTTCAAAAGGAGCCCATGCTAGCTGCATGATGCACTAAGTTATTCCAGAGTATTTATTTTTCCTTTTTTTAGAGAAGGGGAGATAAAGGGAAGGAGGGGGAAAGGCAGAGGGACAGGGGGAGAGAATCTTAAGTAGGATCCATGTTCAGGATGGTAGAAGTGAGACCCCAATAAACAAGAGCCATCAATGGCTTCTACCTCAGTGAAAAGAGATACTAGAAACAAACACACACACAGAGATACACACATGCACACACACACATTGGGCCAGGAAAATAACAGGAAACCTTGCCTCTGCATGAAGATCTGGGTCAAGAATAAAAAAAAAAAAAAAAAAAAAAATCACATTGTGGTGCCTGGGTGGCTTAGCTGGTTAAGCATCAGACTCTTGATTTCGGCTCAGGTCATGATCTCAAGGTCATGAGATTGAGCCCTTCATCAGGCTCCATGCCCAGAATGGAGCTTAAGATTCTCTCTCCCTTTCCCTCTGCCCTTCCCCTTTGTGTTCTCTCTAAAATTTTAAAAAATCACCATGGAAAATTGATACCACGAGCCACGAGCAAATGGGGCTTGATTTGCACATTTTGGCAAGGGATGCAAGAATTATCAACCAAAAAGTACGCAGGAAGAAAATTGATGCCAGGCACTTTGTAAAAGCAAATGCAAATTCAAAACTCTTTTGGAGAAATACTTCCACAACTAAAGCTCATTTAGCGCTTGCTCTCTCTCTCTCTCTCTCTCTCTCTCACACACACGCACACACACAAAATCCTGGTGCTGATGATTTCACAATAAAATTCTTTTTTAAAGATTTTATTTATTTATTTGACAGACAGAGATCACAGGTAGGCAGAGAGGCAGGCAGAGAGAGAGGAGGAAGCAGGCTCCCTGCTGAGCAGAGACCTCGATTCGGAGCTCGATCCCAGGATCCTGGGATCATGACCTGAGCCGAAAGCAGAGGCTTTAACCCACTGAGCCACCCAGGGGCCCCTCACAATAAAATTTTTTAAAAACACAAGGAAACAATCCCTCATTCACAAGATTAAATACCCATGATCTCCAAGTTTAAGATTATTTTAAAAATCTGAAGAAAATTAAAAAATAAATATGCTTAAAATAACAAAAGGAATAGAAACCATAAGGCAAGAATTACACTATCAAAAATTGAAAAAGAACAACTAACATCAAGAAATTATATATATAGTTATTGAAATTAAAAACTCAATGGACACATTAGAAAGCAGATTAGATACATCAAGTAATTAGTAAAATAAAAAATAGATCTGACAATCTTATGCAAAATATGCACAGATATATAAAAAGGTAGAAATTGCAAAATGTTAAGAGATATGGAGAATAAGTTAAGGCAAAATAAAAGGTACCGAATAGAAAAACTGGGACAGATTAAAGAAAATGGTAACAAGACAATTTTCACAAAGAAAAATAAAATTAATAGAGATCTTCCCCAAATGGCATATATCTTCAGATTTAACAATCATGATGACTAAGGAGAAGAAATATAACAGCCATTCCCTTCTGGACAAGACCGCATAGATGCTCTGTCCATACTCCCTGGATCTTTTCCTTCTCCCTTCTTTCCAGTATTGGCTCCAGGTGTGTCTTCACTTCCAACTCTAACATCTGCATCTTTTTGGCAGGAGTTCCCTTTACTCCACATTCTAAAATATTTTTTTATCTCGTCTTTTTCATAATAACCATCCTAACAGATGTTAGGTGATACCTCATTATAGTGTTGATTCACATTTCTTTGATGATTAGTGATGTTGAGCATCTTTTCATGTACCTATTGGTCACTTGTATGTCTTTTTTGAGAAAAATGTCCATTTAGGTTCTTTGCCCATTTTTAAGTGACTTTTTTTGCTATTGAGTTATATGAATTCCTTATATATTTTGGATGCTATCCTTTATCATATAGAGGATTTGCAAATATGCTCTCCCATTCCATAGGTTGCTTTTTCTTTCATTGACTATTTCTCTTGCTGTTCAGAAGCTCTTCAATTTGATGTAGTCCTGTTTATTTATTTTTGCTTTTGTTGCTTTTGCTTTTAGTGTCATATCCAACAATCATTGCCAAGACCAATGCAAGGAGCTTTTTCCCTATGTTTTCTTCTAGGAATTTTATTGTTTCAGGTCTTATGTTTAAGCTATTAATCCACTTCAAGTTAATTTTATAAGTGATGTAAGAGAGGGGTCCAATTTCATTCTTCTGCATGTGATTATTCAGTTTCCCTAGCACCATTTATTAAAGAGACTGATCTTTCCCTATTGAGTATTTTTGCCTCCCTTTACAAATGTTAGTTGACTGTACATGCAAGGGCTCATTTCTGGGCTGTGTATCCTGTTTCATTAGTCTATGTGTCTCTTTTTACGCAAGTAGCATATGTTTGGATTATTACAGCTTTATAACGCAGTTTAAAATCAGGAAGAATATTGCCTCCAGTTTTTTTGTTTGTCTGTTTCTTTTTTTTTGTTCTTTCTCAGGACTACTTTAGCTATTTGGGTCTGAGGTTTTAAATGAATTTTAATATGTTTTTTTATTTCTATGAAAAATGCCATTAGAATTTTTATAAGGATTGTACTGGATCTATAGATGGCTTTGGATAGTATGGGTAATTTAATAATATTAATATTTCTGATCCAGAAACACAGGAAATCTTTCCATTTACTTGTGTCATCTTTAGTTGCATTAATCAAAGTCATAGTTCTCAGTGTTCAGAACTTTCACTAGCTTGGTTAAATTTATTCTAAGTTACTTTTTTATGCTATTGAGAGTGGAAGCATTTTCATTTTCAGACATTTTGTTGTTAATGTATAGAAACACAACTAATTTCTGCATTTTGGTTTTGCACCCTGCAATTTTACAGATTTGATAATTAGTTCTAACAGTTTTTCGATGGAGTCTTAAGGATTTTCCATATATAAGACTATATAATCTGCAAACAGAAACTATTTTACTTCTTCCTTTCCAATTTGGATAATAATAATAGTAAAATCTGCCTTGCAAACACTATGAATGGAAAGGAAGAAGGTGTTAAATGTTCCTTTGTTAAGTCCCAAGAAATGGACTGACCCTATTTCTCTATACCATTTTATCACTGGGGGAAAGAGGCATCATGAGGAATCCAGGCTTAGGCAAAATTTTCTCTTTCAAAGAGAAGATGATAACTAAGACCATTCCTGATCTAAAAGCCTCAATCAATGTGTGCCTGGGTGGCTCAGTTGGTTAAGTGTCTGCTTTTTGCTCAGGTCATGATCTTGGGGTCCTGGGATCAGGCTGACATCAGGCTCCTGCTCAGTAAAGTGTCTGCTTCTCCTTCTCCCTTTCCTTCTGCCCCTCCCCACCCTACTTAAGTTTGCTCACGCGCTCTCTCTCTCTCAAATAGATAAATAAAATCTTAAACAACAAAAAAAGACTCAATCAAGAAAGGAAAAGATGCTATAAAGAACATAAAATGAGAAAGTAGTTGATGAACAATCCATTTCCTTAGCTTACTATGTTATTGTAAAGCTATTTCACACACCTTTGTATTTTAATTTGCTCTGATGGTGATTACTGTATTAATTTACCATCCCTTTCAAATCACAGGTCAGTCTATTTTTGCACTAATAAAAGCAGTCTTTGATTTTCTTTCTTTCTTTCTTTTTTAAAATCTCCCTTATGAATGCAATGAACTGAAAAGAAGCTTGCTTTCCTCTTCCTTTCTCTTATTTCTGTTGTTCCAGTGGTATGTCAGAACTTCTCTGCTGTACTACGGGACTTCCACAAACACTCTCTCATCCATGCATAGTTATCTAAAACAATGTTCTCTAGGGGCTCCTAGACTGCAGCCAAGAGCGGCTGAAACCAATCCATGGGCACTGAGGGGTCCACATCTGGGTCTGAAATCTGTACGCATGTTACCTGATGAATGGGTGGGCAAGTCTTTTCCCAGGTCCCTAGGTATATGGTGTTGGATTCCACACTACACACAAAGATACTGATGTGTGTCATGGACACCAAGTTGTTGAGAGGAAGAGATGAGGGGGGGACATCTTATTCAGCTATCTTGCCGATGTCACTCAGAGCTAAATTCCTGGTAAAGAATATAGTCTAAGATGCCAAAAGTGGGGTTAGGGTGGGTATTACTTGTGATGGTTGTGATGGAGTTAAACCATTCGAAGATTCTTGTATAGATTGGGAAGAGGATAAAGCTATTGATTAACCTTAGACTTTCTGGGTCAAGTGTATAAATCAAAATTCAGAAACTGCTGTGATAATAGAAAAAGAACAGATATTTAACATATATACATCAATAAAGAAAAGGGAATAAAATAAAACTTGATCAATCAATGAAAAGCAAGAAGAGAATTTAATAAAGAAGCAAAGAAAACAAAAGGAAATAGGAAAACTGAATAAGATTATAAAATGTATTTAGATGTATCAGAAATCATAATAAATGCAATTATTAATACATTAATTTTGCCAAGTAAAAAAAAGGTGTTTCCCAGAAAAGCGGTGTTTTAAAAGTCTAACTGTATTCTTTTCACTGAGAGTCATACATAAATAATAATACAGCTAGCCTGAGAGAAAAGAAGTATGAATACTCCCAGACAAATGATGTCCAAAAAGCTTAGGATAGTCACATCAATAAAAACAATACACATTTTGAGAAAGAAATAAGAGTGACAAAAAGGAAACTTTTATAATTATCACAGGGAAACTGTCTAGTACTATGTAATCCTGAGCCTATATACTCCTTACATATGAACATCAAAATGTATAATTTCAAAAATCATATGGAAATTAATAAGTTATATGCTTACATTATGCTTATTTTAACACATCTTTCTCATTAACAAACCACGAAAATAAAAAAGTTAAAGAATACCAAATGTACAGACAACTGAATTAACAATTTTGGTCTAAAAGACATATAGAGAATCTTATCCACAAAGTTAGAGAATATAACTTAAAATATTATTAATATTTTCAAATATACATGGAGCTCTATGAAAATTGAACACAAAGGTACAAAAAATAAATATTTCATGAAGTCAAAAATCATATAATGTAGATCTTATTCTTTTAGTGAAATTAAAAATAAGTGAGCATGTACTGTAAATAATAAATTTGAGGGTACATTACTGCCAACCTTTCAACAACCACAAGAACAACAAAAGTTAACCCAAGACCAGCCGACTTCACTTGTGAATTCTACCTAAATTTTAAGGAAGAATTAACACTGATACTTCACAAACTCTTCCAAATAATGAAAGAAGAGGGACCGCTTTACAAATCATTCTATGAGGCGAGAATTAACCAGATACCAAAAGTAGACAAAAACATTGCAAGAAAAGAAAACTATAAATAAATATCCCTTATGAATATAGAAGGAAAAAATCCTAAAAAAAATACTATCGAACTGAACCCAGCAACATATAAAAAGAATTATACGATGACCAAATGCGATTTACCCCAGAAATGCAAGGTTTGTTCAACATACAGAAATCAATCAATATAGGGATGCCTGGGTGGCTCAGTCAGTCAAACATTTGCCTTTAGCTCAGGTCATGAGCCCAGGGTCCTAGAATTGAGTCCTGCATCAGGCTCCTTGCTCAGCAGGAAGCCTGCTTCTCCCTCTGCTTGCTGCTTCCCCTGTTTGTGCTCGTGCTCTCTCTCTCTCTCTCTGACAAACAAAAAAATAATTTATAAAAATCAATCTATGTAATACACCCCAATAAGAGAATAAAAGACAAAAAAAAATCTCAATTATCTCAATAGATTCAGAAAAAGCATTTGACAAAATCCAACACCCTGTCATGATAAAAGCACTAAAAAATCTAGGAGCAGGATGAGAACTTTTAAAATATGATAACGAGAATTTATGAAAAATCTAAAATTTACCATAATTAATGGGAAAGAACTATACTTTACCCCTAAAATCAGGAACAAGATGAAGATATCCATACTAGCCACTTATATTTAATATTATGCTTAAGGATCAAGCCAGTGAAATTGGGCAAAGAAAAAAAAATAAATGTAAGGTGTCTTGATTGGAAAGGAAGAAGTAAAACTTCCTCTATTTGCAGATAACATGATCTTATATATAGGAAATATACAATATTAAGGAATATGAGGAATCCAATAAAAATATTAAAAGCAATAAGCAAAATGAGCAAGGTTGCAAGATAGAAGAGCAATACACATCATCAATTTTATTTCTCTATATTGGCAAAGAGCAAACCAAAAATAAAACTTTAAAAATTTTATTACATTAATATCAAAAAGAATAAAATGCTGAGGAATAAGTTTAGCAAAAGAAGTACAAACCTTGTACAATGAAAACTTTAAAAACGTTGAAAGAAATGAAAGAAGACACAAATAAATGGAAAAAATTTTTCATTTTAATGACTTAAGATTTAATGTTAAATGGCAATACTCCGGTTCAAGTTTCCCTACTAGAATCTCAGCTGCCTCTTTTTTTGTAGAATTTGACAAGGTGATCCTAAAATTCATATGAACATAGAAGGAAGCCAAAATAACTCAGTAATCCTAAGGAAGAACAAAGAGAATTCACATATTCTGATTTCAATACTTACTAAATGGTTACAAAAATGAAGACACTATTATACTAGTATTAGGATAAACATATAGACAAAGGTAAAAGAATTAAGAGTTCGGAGATAAACTCTTAAACTTATGATCAACCAGTTCTGACAAGGGTGCCTAGACCATTCAGTGGGGAGAGGGTAGTCTTCAAATAAATGGTGCTAAGACAAACAAATACCCACATGCAAAAGAATGACAGTGGATTCCTGACTTACCTCATATAAAAATTAATTCAAAATGAATCAAATACTTCAGTGTAAGAGCTCAAGCTATAAAAACTTTTAGAAAACAACGTAGTTGCCAATTTTCTTGACCTTAGGTTAGGTCACAGTTTGGTGAGGCAACAGTTTCTTGGGTATGACACTTGAAGCCCAAGGACCACAAGAAAAAACACACACAGAGACGAATTGGATTTCATGAAAAGTAAACTTTGGGTTTCAGAGGATACTATCAAGAAAATGAGAGACAACCATAGAATGGAAAAAATATTTACAAACCATAATGTGATAAGAGATTTATATCTAGATTACATAAAGCACTCTTACGACTCAACAATGGAAACAACAAAATCTGAATGAAAAAGTAGGCAAAAGATATGAATAAATATTTCTCAAAACAAAAGATGTACAAATGGCCAGTAACTACATGAAAAGGCATTCAACATCATTAGTCATTAAGGAAATGCAAATTAAAACCTCGATTAGATAACACTTCATACCCACTAGAATAGCTATAATAAATTTTGAAAGAGGACAATAACAAGTGTTGAAAAACGTGGAAAATAAAAAACCTCATACATTGCTGGTGAAATGTATAATGTTAAAGCCATTTTGGACAACAGTTTGGTAGTTCCTCAAAAAGGCAAACACAGAATTACCATATGACAACAATGCCACTCTTATATACACAAGAGACTGAAGACATATATTAACACAAAAATGTGTGCATAAATATTTATAGCAGCATTATATATAATAGCCAGAAAGTGAAAACAACTTAATGTCCATCAACTGATGAATAGATAAATAAATGCTGTATATCCATACAATGTAATATTATCCAGCCATAAAAGGAATGAACTACTGATATATGATACAATATGGATAAATCTTGAAAACATGCAAACTAAAAGAAGGTAGGTACCAAGAGTTTACATAGTACATAGTATATGATCCCATTTATATGATATATCCAGAACAGGCAAATCCATGGAGACAGAGGTAGATTAGTGGTAGCCTAAGACCAGGAGGAGGATAAGATGGGGAGTTAACACTAACCAGGTACAGGGCTTATTTTAGAGGTGATGAAAATGTTCTGAAATTAGATATTGGTGAGTTGCATAGCCTTGTGAATTTACTAAAAATCACTAAATTGTATATTTTAAAAGAATGAATTATAGTGGTATATACATCACACTGTAATTTAACAATCAGAAAAGTTTGGGGCAACTGGGTGGCTCAGTCAGTTAAGCAGCTGACTCTTGATTTTGACTAAGGTCTTAATTTCAGTGTCATGGGATTGAGTCTCACCTCGTCCTCCACACTGGGCATGGAGCCTGCTTAAGATTCTCTCTCTGCCTCTCCTCCCACCCGCAATGTTCCCCTTGCATGTTCTCTCTGTCAAAAAAAAAAATTAGGAAAGTAAATGAAGAAACTATATAAATGAGAAATTTAAGACACATTTTGAAATAACTTATGGATGAAAGTAAGATAATCATGGAAATTTGAATATACTTAGAATTAAGAGATCAGGTTTTCACTTGAGGAAAACAGCTTAACTGCAGTTATAAGAAAATGTATAACCTTCAATGCAAATATTTTGAAAAGTAAAGATTAATGAGTTAAATATTTAAATAAAGAAATTAATAAATCAATAACATCTCAAACCCCAAAACAGTAAAAACAAAGAAATTATGAAGATGAAACAGAAGTGAAAAATGAATAGAAAACCAAAAAAAGTAAAATAACAGAAAATTACAACAAAATATAAAATCTAAGAGTTGCTTTTGAGGAAAACATAATGAAGAAAACTTTCTTACAAGACTGATGAATAAAAAGGAAGGTACAAATATGAATCCTAAGAAATGGGGATTTATTTTGAAGATCTAAAATTTTAATACATTTTAAAAACACTATAAATATACTACAAATACCCTTCAGGAATATGTATTAAAACTGAAGAAATTGATCATTTCATAGAAGATTATAGTTTATAATAGATAAACTCAACAATGAATAAAAAACTGGATAATCCTATAGCTAGGAAAAATATGGATCACTTTTTTTTTTTCATCTATTTACAGAAACACACAAAAATTAGATTTGATCTTATGGCCATAGTGGAGTACCTTGTATCATACTTGTTCACCTGGCAAAGAAAATAATTTCTTGCATATATTAGACAACAGACATTGTAGTATTATGATCCATGAGAGAAGAGAAACAAATAAGATTAGCCTATTTTTCCGGCTAACATTAATCTCTGGACCATATGCATGGAGGAGAAACTTGAGCAGAGTCTGGCAGTCATGCTGAGTTGGGCAGATAGCAACTAAAGATCAAGGAGGTTGAGCTGGCTGGAGTTTTCAGTAAAATTAAAATTAGAAAATTAAAAAAAAATTCGGAAGTCTACATGGGATTGGAGTTGAAATGTTTCTGAATACTAAGCCATAAGTGTATATATGAAGTCCACAAAATCAAAAAAATTATACCTATTTGAAAGTGAACAAAAAATTCCTAGAGTGCACACAAAACAGGGATTTAAGATTTATTTAGCCAGGGGTACCTGGGTGACTCAGTCAGTTAAGTGTCTGCCTTTATTGGCTCAGCTCATGATCCCAGGGTCTTGGGATGGAGCACCCTGTCAGGCTCCCTTCTTCCTCTCCTCCGTATTCATGCTCTCTCTATCTCTGTCACATAAATAAATAAATAAAATATTTTTAAAAATGTATCTAGTCAGGGGGGCCTGGGTGGTTCAGTGAGTTAAGCCTCTGCCTTCAGCTCAGGTCATGATCCCAGGGGAGCCTATTTCCCCCTCTCTCTCTTTGCCTGCCTCTCTGCCTACTTGTCATCTCTGTCTGTCAAATAAATAAATAAAATCTTAAAAAAAAATTATCTAGCCAAAGAGACTTTATTAAACACTTGGGATTTTCAGTAGAGATCACAGAAAAGCCATGTCTTAACAGTAGAACTAAAGTAGTCCTGAAGTAAATGATAATCTACACCCATCTTAACAAAGCTTTATGAAACAGACCCCAGTACTAAGTCAATACTAAATAATGATGTATTATTTATAGTACCTGCATATGTAGTAATATTACAAAAATATGCACGGAAAGATACGATACATACAAACTTCAGAATCTTGGTTATTTCTGAAAAGAAAGGGATAGAATCAGACTGAGGGTTAAGCTGTTTTTAAAACACGTATATCTTAAGAGAAAATTTTTAAAATATTCTAAGCAAATATGTCAAAAATATTCATTATTATTAAATTTCATGGTACCAGGTGTCTGTTATATTTTGTTTAAAATAGCTCATGATTTGGGTACCTGGATGGCTCAGTAGGTTAATCATCTGCCTTTGTCTCAGGTCACGATCCCAAGGTCCTGGGATCAAGCCACAGGTTAGGTGCCCCATTTGGTGAGAAGTCTTCTTCACCCTCTGCTTCACCCTCTGCCCCTCTCCCTGCTTGTGTGCTCTCTCTCTCTCTCTCAAATAAATAAGTAAATAAATAAACAAAATCTTTTAAAAATTTAAAATGATTCATGATTAAAAATTTCTATTTATTTTAATCACTTAAAACAAGAGGTGGACTAGACGATAGCTTAAGGTGGTGATACTTAGAGCTGGCTGCTCATCAGAATTATCTGAAGAGTTGTTTGCTTTTTTAAAAATATATGCCTGAATCCCACCCCAGGAAAATCAGTTTCAGTAGAACTGGGGAGAGTCCCAAAATTTTTTAAGAAGTTTCCTGAGTAATTTTGATACGCAGTCATCTTTGGGGACTACTGACTTGAGATCCTTTTCTTTTTCTAGAAAATCCAACTTACATCCTCATTTTTAATTCTATAACTAGAAGTTAGTAATTCACTTGTAAATATTTTCACTAAGTGATTGCATAATGCTATACCCTTTATATTAAATTGACAAAGTTAGCTTTGGGATTTGCTATAAAATCATTGATGAGTTACATTGTCGACTGCAGGATTTAGTATCACTGATAAACTATTATCTTAGAAGAAATGACTTTCATACTTTAATGCCAAAAAAATCTTTCTGAAATACTGACATTTTTCCTTTTATCAGTTAATAATTCTTATAAATTGATTGTGCATAAATTTTTGCCCAGGCTGCCAAAAAACTCAGAATGAAATTTAATACTTTTAAAAAAACCTCATTTCTATTTTAATAGCTTTAATGAAGTTGAGTCTTTTACTGAAAACTACAAATACCTTATAATACTAGATTTAATGTGAATAACTGATGCCGCTGCTGCTGAAGACGATGAAAGCCACCATTTTAGGGAGCTTGTACTATGTGACTGCATAAACTTAATTTTTAAATTTAAGTCTCAGTTCAGCTCCTAATGTAGGAAAGCAAGTTGTTTTACAGAAGTAAGTTAACTAACACAAAAAAGTTTTTTTCACTGATGAAGTAAATGTGAATTACCAAAGAAAAGGGGGGAAACTTGTAAATATTAATTAGTTCCCTATGAATCTATCCAATAACTAACCACTAGTCCATAGACACTATCATGTATAGTTCTGTTACAGCTCCAACTCTCAATTTACACCCTTTATTCGAAGGAGTTAGGTAATGGTTTCAAAGATTCTCTCCAGTTTAATATGTCATTCTCTCCAGTTAATTAAGTCATGAAATTTGTAAGATTGACTCTGGTTAAGCCGAGATGGAGGGCAACCATTTTCCCATTTATTCTCTTTCTCCTAGCAGAAACCAAAAGTGTAGACACAAATGACTTCTAGAGCCTTTGTAATATTAGAGATAATAAATAACAAGGGTAATCTCTAGGCTTCAAACTACAGGAACCATTCCATTCAGTATACTTTCCCCATTCCTTCTCTATTCCCTCTTAGTTTTCTTCAAATGATGTAGAAATAGATTATAAAAATATTCATAAAATAAATACTGTTATTACGTTTGTAGGTAAAAAGCACTGAACAATAAAAAATAAATTAACACAGAGGGTGTCATACTAGACATGCATTCAAGAAATCAGAATCTAACCCAAATTATTATTTTTCCTTATGGTCCAAGTATTTGTTAATTGAAATTATCACAATAGCATTCACTTCTTGTATGTTTTTGTATGACTATGTCACAAAGGTTCTCACCCCTTTTAGTTTGTCCTGCTTATACTAATGGACATAAAAACAGCAAGTTGCAGGGACGCCTGGGTGGCTCAGTTGGTTAAACGGCTGCCTTCGGCTCAGGTCATGATCCCAGTGTCCCACATCGGGCTCCTTGCTTCACAGGGAGCCTGCTTCACCCTCTGCCTCTGCCTGCCACTCTGTCTGCCTGTGCTCTCTCTCTCTCTCTCTGACTAATAAATAAATAAAATCTTTAAAAACAAACAAACAAACAACAACAACAAAAAAAAAACCAGCAAGTTGCATTAAAGAAACTTTTAGGATACTCGTTCTACTTGTTGATGCATTCATGTCATAAAACCATTATGTCTGGAAGAGTGGGTTTATTTTAGGGCATGCCAGGATAAAATTGAAATAGACCAAAGGTTTGAATCTGCACGTGCTGTGTGGGGGTACACTTCTGATTTATAGAAAGTACCTAAGAAGCTACTGGAACTCTTTTTAGCTTCTTCTTCTTGGTGATCAGACAGGCATATAACCAGAGTCTTCTTCAGAGTCCCAGAAAATTTTAAATTTTTTGAGAGAGCAGAAAATAGAAACTTCTCAAAAAGCCTAGCCGTCTCTTCTTTGAATGAGGTGGCTTCGTTGACAGGGGAACACTTCTGGGGAAATATGAAGACTATAGAAGCTTGCACATCTAACCTGGAGTGCTTCTAGAGAGTCCCTTGCACTATGTAGGCATCTGTGTAAGTTGGGTCACCTTACCTACTTCAAAACAAGTTCGTCCCTTGCTTTGTCTGTCAGTGCCTTTTGTATCAATCATATTACTTTGACGACCATTCCCAGGATTACCAAAAAAAATCAGACATGCACTCCATCACTATCAAACTCACCCACCTAAAAGTGTTTATGACAAGTTCTAACAGTAAATGAACTATTGTAACAACTTTTAGATCATGCTATGTAAAGTGACATGGAAGACAGAAATCACTCTTTGGTCCTCTTGTTTTCTTCTTTCAGCATAGATCAGAACAGTGCAACTAAATGAGAGAAAAATTCCTTAGCTTTCTTATCACACTCTCAGCAGCAAGTGTCCATTTCCCCCTTTTCATTCATCTAATACAGTTACCAAATATTTATTGAGTGCCTGCTCTGTGTCAAACTGCATGTGCTGTCAGGCTCTGTTGTCCCCCTCTGCCCAAAAGCATCTTTCCCACATTCTTCTTTCTCAACTGAATTCATCCTCAGCTTTAAATACCACGGAAAAGGTCCCCCTCTATAAAGGTTTCCCAAAAGCCCACAGGCAGTCAGGCTTCCCCTCCACTCCTAATCCAAAGCTTTTCACATCTGTTGTTCTCATCTGTGAGTTCTGGGAATGCAAGAGTGATGCTTCTTCTTCATGTCACTCACTGAACTTGGTAAAACTTTACTGAGCACATAGTTTAATATTATTTTTTATTTGAGGAATAAGTAAATATGTGAATGAGAACTAGGTAACACTTTCCACACATTGGATATTACATTGAACTTTGGACAATTCACTAAATCACTTCTTTGGTTTAGGCTCCTTCTGAAAAATACTTATCCTCTCTTCATCTGTGAGATGTCATAATGCTTTAAAACTTTAAATACAGACCCCTAGAAATGTCTCATCGTTGCTATTAGGTCCATTGTCACCTTGCACTTGATTTTGTGGCCTCAAGTGCCAATGAACATTGGATCTAGTGATTTAGAATAAGAGATAGGAATGATAGAGTTTATGTGCCTTGCATCACATTTATTACATTCAGCTTACTCATTGCCTGTTTATTAAGCAAGAGCCATTTTGGTGGAATTCTATATTCCATAAGAAAATGAAGCAATTTGAAGAACAAGTGAGGATGAGAAAAAGTGGCATCATGTATAGATAACTCTGACAAACCGGTTCTAAAGTTAGAAAAAGAAAGTGATATCTGGGGAGAAATAGGACCAGACTCAGTATATTAAGAAGCCAGTTAAGAAGCTCACTGCAGAATCATTTGTAAGAACAAAAAAGAGAAAAAAAGAAAAAAAAATGTAGGTTACTTAAGTACATTCATATGATAAAATAATACGTAGAGGAAAACTAGAATTGACTAAAACTATATGTATCGACATGAATAGATTTCACTATATAATATTGAACAAAATATACGAATGACACACATAGCATGATATTACCTAAGAAAATATTTTAAACTAAAAAAGTAGTCATATATTTGATGTGTACCCAGATTTGTTGTAAACATATAAAGACTGGAGAGAAAGACTATTCATTATATTCATGCTTTTGGTTAAAAAAAGGAAGTGATGAACTGAGATTGAGAAAGAAATAAAAATGTAATTGTTTTATAATTTCTTTTTTTTAAGATTTTATTTATTTATCTGACAGAGAGAGATCACAATTAGGCAGAGAGGCAGGCAGAGAGAGGGCGGGAAGCAGGCTCCCTGCTGAGCAGAGAGCCCAATGTGGGGCCCAAACCCAGGACCCTGAGATCACGACCTGAGCTGAAGGCAGAAGCTTAACCCACTGAGCCACCCAGGTGCCCTGTTTTATAATTTCTGTGTATTTTGTCCCATAAATGCAAGTTTAAGGCATACATTGGAAAGCATTAACTACTTATTAATTCTGGGAAATTGGTTAAATAAGCATTTGTAATGTTATTCACTTGAATACTTTACATTTTTTAAGTAAACAAAGAAACAAAAAAGTTAATGGAAAGAACCCAGGTGAAAGAGTGGAAACAACAGAAGTGAGAACTAAACATAGATTTTCTCAAATGCAAGAAAGGGATGGGATGCAGGAGGGAAAAAAAAAAAAGGTAAAATTCTTAACCTTAGAAGAAGGCACAGGAGCTGTTGGGTCACATTTGGGTGGGATATTTGTTTGATTTTTAGAATGACAAGGGAATTCCTACATTCAAGGAGTAGCAAGAAATATGGAAAGTAAGTTTGAAGACAACAGCAAATGTTTCAAAAAATAATTTCAGGGGCACCTGAGTGGCTCAGTGGGTTAAGCCTCTGCCTTCGGCTCAGGTCACGATCCCAGGGTCCTGGGATGGAGCCCCACATCGGGCTCTCTGCTCGGCGGGGAGCATGCTTCCCCCTCTCTCTCTGCCTGCTTCTCTGCATACTTGTGATCTCTCTCTGTCAAATAAATAAAATCTTTTAAAAAATAAATAAATAAATAAATAATTTATGGGAGTATGTGTAAATTGACTAAAGAAATATTGCAAAGCTGCCAAGCAATTGGGTTTTCTTCTTGGTAATCATGAATTTCTAGTGAAACCAATCCAGCATATGGTGTGAATTTCTACAGCAAGGTACAGGTCTGAAGAAAGGAATGCTATCCTTTTTTGGGATTTTCTGGATGCGTGTGACAAAAAGACAGAGGGGCAAAGGAATTCAGGTTTTAGGGAATATTCTTACTTAATGATGTATAAGGGAATCTAACCTGGATAAGAGACACATGAATAAAGAGAGAACTTATGACTTGAGAAAAGGTGGGGAATTAATGAGACTGGAGGGTCTCACTGAGGTCACAGAATGATGATGGTGGCCAAAACTGAACTGATTGTTTAGTGATTTGAGAGATAAAACAGTTATAGGCAATGACATAAATTAGTGATTTGGATCAAATGAAGGGACAACTAAAGTATGGTGGAAGAGGAACTCAAGGAGATGGGAAGTTCATGGGTTTACCGGCCTACTGGATTACAGGAGCCATTTCAATCATATAAGTCAAAGATTGGACTTGATTACTCTTTTACTGTGGAGATTATATCTCTGCTTCTGGTTCTTCTGCCACTATTGACACATTCTCTGGGTTTAGTATTTTTTTTAAAGAGAATCTGTTTGATTCAGTCAGTTATCCAGTTGAAGGTTCCCTCTTGGGATTCTCAGAGCCTTTCACGGCTTAGGTCTCTGGCTAGTCTACAGAGGTGGTCTTTGAGTTAACCCTTGCCTAGTTTGTCCAGCTTAAATTATAGAAAACATAGGGGTACTTGGGTGGCTCAGTCAGTTAAGCGCCTGCCTTCGGCTCAGGTGATGATCCCAGGGTCCTGGAATCAAGGCCTGCCTCCTGCTCTCCACTCAGCTGGAAGCCTGCTTTTCCCTCTTCCTCTGCGTGCTTCTCCCCCTGTTGTGCTCTTTCCCTCTCTCTCTGTCAAATAAATAAATAAAATCTTTGGGGAAAAAATAAAATACAAAGAAATGTGCAAGGTCCTCAGAAGGAACATGTGCATGGGGGGAATACAATAAGTATTGTGTGTGTGTAGGAGTGCTGATGACACTGACTTCATCCTTGGCCTTCCGTCTTGTTCATGCCCACAAAATGACCTCCCTTCGGGCTATGTGTCCCAGCCCCCATGGAGGTTAATAGGTGCCTTGACCAGAAAGCAGGAAGACTTGTTCTGATCTTCCCTAAAGTGGCACACGGAAGGCACCATTTTAGCCAACTAGTAGCGATCCTCTGGCTCACAGATGGTGCTACTTTAGATAACTACCTCTTGGCCTCACCACAATGCCCCATGCTCTATAGAAGCTGTGTTACCATCAGGACAGAGATGGAGAATAGTTGCTTAGTGTGAGATCATTTGTCTGCCCAATCTCCTGTGTGTAAGTTACCCTGAGTAAAACTCTGTGTAAACAGTATGAAGTGGCCTGCTTCATTTTTTGCTCTCGAAATTCCTCCTCAGGCTGGAGGATACTTTACTGTCCCTCTTCCACCTTCTAACAGTGTGTGGGTATGATTATATCACATGCCATTTCTCCATATACATTCATATACATCTATCTTAATTTAACTAAGTAAAAAACTCATTGGAAATACCTTTTAACTACTTGCCAAAGCTACTCACCAATATCTTTCCACTGGAAAAGCCAGGGGAAAGAGTAGCAGGGCACTTTGAGCCTATGAGGCATAGGAATTACCCGTCAGCAAACACACAAAGCAAGCACACCTTTCTTTCAAATATGTCCAAGATCCAGGAACTGTGGGAGCATTGAAGAGGAGAGGGGTAGGGCCTGGTAGAACAAGAGCAGCTATGTGCAGTTGGCCAGAGCTGTGGTTAGATGCCCAGTGGCATTTATTCTGGGCATAGAGGCACCTTCCTATATGCATGACTGATTTAACAATATAAAAAGTTCTTATTTTTGCACCTTGAGTACCAGGAAAAAAAAGGGCAAGAGAAATCCAAAATAAATGAAATATATATATATATATATATATATATTTTTTTTTTTTTTTTGCTGGAAAATACGAGTGAACTGTACAGTAAACTCTCACAGTATTTCCATCTGCTAGGTAGATGAATCCAGAATAGTTTTACATTTATAATTACAGAGGGAATGTGTGAAAGACCTTTATTTCTTTTTTCCCTTCTCTTAAAAAAATGGTGAATAGGGCCTTTAATACTCAATCTTAAATGAATGTTGTATATTTTGGCATGGCGTCAGAGTGTTAACAGAACTTGTACTATGGTCTTCTAAAGGGAAAAAACAAATAGTTTAACACTGAGGTATTTTGAAGCAGGTGCTCTGGACAATTAAAGAACTTTGTGGCTTTTGAAGGCACCCTTCCAAGAAGTAGAAATATGAAAAATGAATACCACACTGTCACTTTGATAAAATATCTGATTTTCACTCCTGTTGGGGAAAGAAACCAGAAGTCAATGAGCATTGACTAGTTATGTTTAGTAAGATATTTTAAATAACAAAAATATTGTTGAGTAAATTTGAAGTTCTAATTGGCTTTATTAATGATTCATGAATCGGCCAGCATCCCATCTAGCAAGGAGCTCCAAGGAGATATACAAAATGGAAGGTTTTTAAAGGCAGAGGGGCTACAGAAATGGAAATTATTAGCAAAGAACATATTGTTTCAGACAAAGCCACCCTCCTAGGAGAAGAGAAGGGGTCTATCAGCAGATACCTCCTAGGGCTGACCAGGAAATTCCAGGTTGGCTGGTTAAAGATCACATTCCAGGGGGGCTAAGACTACAATTAGGTTAGGTATTAAGTCTTAGTTTGCTGATGTGGGGCTTAGCCCAAGTGACTCCATTCTGGGATTGCTATCTCTTTTTTAATAACCCTCCATCTTTTGGTTAGACTTTCAGCTTAATTGAGAGATGTGATCAAAATTTAAGACCCTAGAACCCCTCTTAGCTACCACTCTGTAGTTTCCACGGTCTTTGCAAAATTTCGTTGTTCCTTTGTGTGGTATTCACAGGTCATGACAGTTTTTCATTTTAATTTCTGTGATAGTCACAGGCCATGACTTCAAGTTCACAATTTTTAAGTTGGTCCTCCTCTCCATTCCTCTCCCAACATTTCAGTCTTAGGGAGATCATTTGCTTGGGGGCTAACACAGTGAACATGCATTTAAAGCTTTTGAGAGAATACAATGTACCAGGGAGTACACTGTATTATGATATTATATGATATTATATATGATATTATAGCTACAAGCAGGATATATTCCAATGCTTAGAATGCACTTTGGAGTCATATATGATCTAAATAATTATGGAGACAAGGAAATATAACGGAACTAAGATTTACATAGGTATTTGTGTCTAACTAGGCATACACAGATAGAACTAGGGAAAGGTTAAGAACAAGGCATAGGATGCTCGGGCCATAAGAGTTGAAGTCAGTAAGAAACTTATGAGGAGGGGTGAACTGTGGTTTATAGTGACATTGGGAATAAAAGAGATATTGATCACAGGCAGAATCAGGGGCTCTCTGGCATTATGGAAGATCAGAATCTTTAGTGAGAAAACCAGCATCCTAAAAGTTTACCCCCTCAGGAATGGTCTGGAAGATACAGATGGGGATGTGGTCATTTTAGGCCAGTGCCAGAGTAAATGAAAGAAAGAGAGGGGAAAAGTGTTTCATGTTTAAAATATTAAGTCTTGATCTGGCATCTTAGGTGGAAGCAGTCTACCTCCAGGTAGCTACTTTTTTTCCATCAATTTGATTTGGAGTTTTCCAGCATCCACAAGACCAGCTGCCAGGTGGAGTTTTCTTCAGCTATGAGATGTGTACCTATGGCTAAAGCCATTTAATTTTGCAGCAGTGTCAGTGGTAAGGAGCACTTGGTAAGGTCCTTTCCAACAGTGTTCAAAGGCTGTTTTTCTCTGATAATGTTTCCAGAGTACCCAGTCACCAGGTTCCAAGCTATGAATAAGAGGATCGTTTGAACTGGGATCCTGGAAAGCTTCTTTA
Organism: Martes martes; assembly: GCF_963455335.1. Taxonomy (NCBI): domain Eukaryota; kingdom Metazoa; phylum Chordata; class Mammalia; order Carnivora; family Mustelidae; genus Martes; species Martes martes. Next base: position 70,723,803 of record NC_137895.1, read on the forward strand.
AGCTGTTGATACTAGGCTTTAGCATAAGACGTTAAAGATGTATAGTAACTGGTTATATTAGAATGGGAGAACCAGGGATTAGCAGAGAGTTGTACAGGAGCAGACATTGGCCTACCAGTGACTATCTCATGTGAAGTAGATTAATGTTTCCCACAAGAGCTACTGTGAATCATAAGGCTGGGGCAACACCTTAGGCCAGGAAAGTCTAGTAGTTTCAACAAGTTTAGAGATGTTGTGTTTGAGGATCCCATTAGTGTTTTTTTTTTTTTCAACTTTGCCTGATGGTTGAGGATGATAGGAAAAGTGATAATTCCAAGAAATTTTTAGAAGGATTTATTTATTATTCATTTGACAGACAGAGATCACAAGTAGGCAGAGAGGCAGGCAGAGAGAGGGGGGAAGCAGGCTCCCTGCTGAGCAGAGAGCCCGATGCGGGACTCAATCCCAGGACCCTGGGATCATGACCTGAGCCCAAGGCAGAGGCTTTAACCCACTGAGCCACCCAAGAAATGCATTTAAATGAAATGGCGCCCCCAAGAAATTTTTAAATCTTTCCTTAAAGTTTGTATGATTTGCCAAGGGAAGAGGGTGCTTTCACCTCTGGAGATTATGGAAGGTATACCCCAAGTGAAAACAATACACCCCAAGTGAAAACACAACAGTGTATTTGCTATTGCACTGCATCAGCCTCACAGCAGGGGAAGGCTTCAACCCCTCCAGAAAACATACATACAAAACAAGAACATATGGATAACCCATACTCGGTGGTGATTGAATGAAGTTCAGCTGCAGGTGTTCAAGGGTCCAGACAGTTTGAGGCCTCTGGGAACAAAAATAGTTTTTCCAGGATTATGGATCTGACATTGAAGGTGCACGTTTTTTTCAGTTTTATAGAGGTCTCCTCACCAATGGTATTCATAATTGGAGTCATCTTTTTTTTTTTAAATTTTATTTATTTATTTATTTAGTAGTCTCTACACCCAATGTGGGGCTCAAACTCACAACCTTGAGATCAAGAGTTGTATGCTCTTCCAACTGAGTCAGCGAGGCACCCTTATTTTGAGTCATCTTGAATGCACCATGGTGGGGCAAAGACTGCAAAAACCGAAAAATGGGGTTTGCCAGGGAGCCAGGAAGAGCTAAATGGCCATCTTGATTTTTCCATAGCCAGACGGTCACTGAGTTTACAACCACTGTTTGCCCATCATAGTTTTTCTGATTCAGGAGACCATGGCCATGTCACAAGGACATCAGGATGGCAAAAGTCTGACTGCAAGAGGTCGTTTTTTGTAGAAGCAGGTTGAATTTCATCTACATGTGCCTCAATCTTTACAGATTTTGTTTGGCTGCTTTTTATTTTTTTAAGATTTTATTTATTTATTTGACAGAAAGAGAGATCACAAGCAAGCAGACAGGTAAGCGGGGGAAGGGGGGGCGGGAAGCAGGCTCCCTGCTGAGCAGAGAGCCCAATGCAGGGCTCGATCCCAGGACCCTGAGATCATGACCCGAGCCGAAGGAAGAGGCTTAACCCACTGAGCCACCCAGGCACCCCTGTTTGGCTGCTTTTGCATGAAAGTCAGCTAGAGCATCTTCTGAAGACTCAGGTTCAGTATATTTAGTGTGAAGCTTGATTTTGGTAACAACAATTTCAGAAGGTAAGAGAATAGCAGTAAGAAGTTCATTTACTTGTTGCCCATTTTTGACTGGGATCCCAGTGGACATAAGAAAACCCCATCGTTTCCATAATATCCTAAAATCAGGGACAACCACAAAAGCTTGTTGGGCTGATTCAGCTTGCAGGACATTTCCCCTCTAGAGTTCATCGTAGGTAGTAACAGCATAACCAGCTTGAAAGTTCTTTTTCTTGGGGCGCCTGGGTGGCTCGGTGGGTTAAAGCCTCAGGTCATGATCCCAGAGTCCTGGGATCGAGCCCCGCATCGAGGTCTCTGCTCAGCAGGGAGCCTGCTTCCTCCTCTCTCTCTGCCTGTTTCTCTGCCTACTTGTGTTCTCTTTCTGTCAAATAAATAAATAAAATCTTAGGAAAAAAAAAAAAAAAGAAAGTTCTCTTTCTTGTTTTTATCACATGACCCATCAACAAACAAAATTAGATCAGGATTATTCAAAAGAGTGTCTTGTAAATCAGGACATGGTGTCACGACATAGGATGTTATTGCTTCTTAGTAATGGGGCTTGCCTTCCTCTGGTCCTTGGGCAGTGGTAGGAATATACAGGATTAAGAACATTGTAACATTTAAGATACAGATTAGGTGGTGAAAGCAAAAGTGTCTCACAGAAGGTTAGTATGCTTAAAGAGAAATGTTGAGTGAATCTGGGTTAAGAAGACTTTGAATAGTGTGGAGTTTGTAAAGAAACACTATTTTCTAAGATTAAATCCTCTGAGGCTTCTACTAACTTTGCAGCTGCATCTGTAGCCTAAAGACAGCTGAGATAGGCACAAGCAACTGTATGCTATAGTTGTATGTTATAATAGGCAATAGACCTGTGTTTACTACCATGTTCTTGCATGTATTCCCAGGCTTAGTTATCTTTTTAATGCACAAATAAGGGGGAAAGTTCTGAATAGTTAGGCAGCCCTAGGGCATGTGGTTCTTATAGTATTTGTTTTAGTCTTATAAAGGCTCCTCATGTTTCTCTTCCCAAGGAAGGGGTTCAAGGACTGAAGTTTTAGTTAAGTTCATAGAGCGGGGAAGCCGGAGGAAAAAAGTTAGGAACCCACAGACTGCAATAACCAGCCAGAACTAGGATCTACAAAACTGTCACTTAGCTGTGGGCCTGGGAAATGGCTGGATGAGCTTAATTCTTTTTGGAGACAACTGGATTCCTTTGGCACTTAAATTATGACCCAGAGAACAAAGAGTATCTAGATATGATTATAATTTTTCCTTAGAGACTCTATGTCCTTTTCCAGCTAATTGTTGCTGTAAATAAATGGAATCTTTTATGGGCACCTCTTTGGAAATTGAGCATAGCAAGAGGGTATTGTAAAAGGGTCAATTTCTGGGGAACTGGAGGTGCTTAAATCTGGGTGGAGTACTTGGGAAAAATAAGAAGGGGCCTCAGTGAACCACTGAGGCATAACTGCCCAAGTACAGTATTGATTGTTTCAAGTAAAAACAAACAGATATTGGTTGTTGGGGTCTACAACAATGCTGACAAAAGCTGAACCAAGGTCTCCAAGAGTGAACCGCTTTGAGTCCGATGGAATGTGCTATTTGGATTTGGAAAGTCTGGAAAATGGGGAATAACTACCTTGTTAACTGCTCTTAAGTCTTAGACATATCCCCATCCCCACCAATTAGGTTTTGGACCTGCAAGATCCACATGTTACAGGGGCTGGTGCAGGGACTGATTAACCCCTGGGCAATTAGTTCTTTTATTATTGGTTTGAGGCCTTATATGGCCTCAGGCTTTAATGGATATCGAGGCAATTTAGGAACAGGTTTAGTTATGTCTATTTGAATTTTTATGGGCTCTGTACTTTTTATACTCCCAATGTCAGTACTAGAAGTAGCTCAAGATTTTGGGCATGTCAGTCGAACTGGGAGATTTTTGTTGGAATTCTTCTGCTTCTATGTCAAGTATAGGTTGTAAAGAACATAAAAGATCAGGTTTGAGATGGCCAGGAAACTTCAAGGTGGAGGTTTCCACTGAAGCAAAAACATATTATCTTTTTTTTTTTTAGAAAGGAATTATCTACCTAATAAATTGACTGGGGCTATATCATATAGCAAAAATGAATGTTTTTCAGTAAAAGTTCTCAGAATCATTTGTAGCTGTTGAGGAAGAAATTCTCTCCAAACTTTAATAGATACCCCTGAAGGATTTGTTGTCTTATTAAGATGGGATTTAAAAAAGAATGTGTAGGGGCTCCTTGTGTTTTTAAAAAATTTTATTGTGAGGGGCCCCTGGGTGGCTCAGTGGGTTAAAGCCTCTGCCTTCGGCTCAGGTCATGATCCCGGGGTCCTGGGATCGAGCCCCACATCGCGCTCTCTGCTCAGTGGGGAGTCTGCTTCCTCCTCTCTCTCTGCCTGCCTCTCTGCCTACTTGTGATCTCTGTCTGCCAAATAAATAAATAAAATCTTCAAAAAAAAAAAAAAAAAAAAAGGAAACCCCAGTATCTATCAGAATCTGCTTAGATTTTCCACTAATTTTAATTTTAGTTTCTCCTTAGCTACTTAAGGTTATTTCTGGTAGCAGGTTAGAGGAGGGTCCTTGGAAGTCCCATGAGTTTGAGGGAAGACCCAGTACGGGGGTTCCCCCCTTGAAGAATTTTCATAGGATTTTTGAGGACCTTTTTTTTTTTTTTTTTTTTTTCCCCAGTGTCCCAGTTGATTACAAATGAAACACTGATCTTTGGGCCATTATTCTGATGGTGGACCTCTAGGAAGATGTTATGTGGGAGGTCCAGGTGTTATTTTCTTTTGGGTCTTTAGCCTTGGAACCTTTGTACCTGTAAGGCCAATATTTTAGTGGACCTTTGTTTATGATCTTCTTCTAAAGTTTTTCCAAAATGTCCAGCTATGGTCCTGAGTTCAGCAAGACTGATGACTACCCATTCTTTTTTGTCTTTTTATTAACACAGTGATCTCAAAAGATAATCCAATTACAAATAGGGGAACTAGACCAGGTTGGGTGGCCTTGTTTATTGTACAGCATCCAAAATGCCATAGAAGGAGAGCTTCCAAACAGGATTTGAAGTCAGCCACAGATTCATCTTTCTTTTGTCTGCATGTTTCAGTAATAGACTAATCAGTACAGGGAGGGAAGACCCTAGGAATGGCTTTTAAAAGGTCAGTTGCTATACAGTGAGCTTTTTCTGGTCCATTAAGGGATCCTGTTGGAGATTAAAGATCTCAAATGTCATCTTTGGGATTATGCCATTCTGCCTCCTGAATCCATTTTTGGCTTCCCCAGGTCCTACAATCACATGCACAAACTGATAAATATCTGATAGCCTGGAGTCATAGGTCCCTATAAGGTTTCTAAATTCTCCAGTAAATTCTGAGGAGGGGTGCCTGGGTGGTTCAATTGGTTAAGCATCTAACTTTGGCTCAGGTCATGATCTCAGGGGCTTGGGATAGAGCCCCAAATTGTGAGGCTCCCCATTCACTGGGAAATCAGTTTGTCCCTTTCCCCTGTTCATGCTTGCTCTCGCACTCTCTCTCTCTGTGGGGAGCCAGCTTTCTCCTCTCTTTCTCTCTCTGCCTGCCTCTCTGCCTACTTGTGATCTCTGTCTGTCAAATAAATAAAATCTTTAAAAAAAAAAAAAAAGGATAGAGGAGAGAGTAGGAGTTATGCCAGTACTACTGTCTTTTGCTTAGGTACCTCTGGTCTCTTTAATTTTTCATTAGTTTTTTGTAAGGAGTCTTTTAATGAAACATATTGGAATCTTGAAGCCTTTTGGAAGATTTTGCATACCAATTAAAACAGGTATCACATTATGTAATTCAGAAACTCTTAGTTTCAAGTGTACTTCTTAAATCGATGACCTTGTCTAACTGGAATGTTCCCCACAATGGCCATTGTAATCCTAGATTGTCTTGTAAGATTTTGTCATTTTGGTAGATATTTATAGCTCTGGGACCATAGTTTTTAGACAAAATAAGCAGGTGTACTAGAAAGTGACAGGCTTAACTCTATGGATTTTAAGGATCCTATCTATCTACCTATCTATTTATTCATTTAGCTAAGCCCTGGATGTCTCAGAGCCAAACTAATACCGAAGATTAATGTGTCATAGAGTTGGGGATTGTGTATTTTTTTTTAAAGATTTAAGTTTTTTATTTGAGAAGGGGAGACAGAGATAGTGACAGAGATAACAAGAGAGAACACGAGTAGGGAGGAGAGAGAAAAGCAGGCTCCCCGCCCAAGCAGAGAGCACAACACAGAGCTTAATCCCAGAACTCTGGGATTGTGACCTGAGCCAAAGGCAGAGATGCTTAACCAACTGAAACACCCAGATGCCCCACGGGGATTGTGCATTTTTACAGTGTACTTTGTTGCACAAAATTTCCCTGAGGTTGACAAGTGACCTCATATCAATCTGACCCATTCCATAGCCAACTTATTATAATACAAGAGTCTTTGGGTTAAGTGACACTCTAACATTCAAGTGCTCAACTTATACCCATCAATTTTCACAGCTTTTGGACCTCCAAGATCCCTATTAGCAATAACCATTATCTAGATAAAAAAAGACAAACAAACCTGTACACCTTAGTATATCAGCTGTAACCAATAGATGTTACTGTGTCCTGACCAAGAGAGTGCTATGTATATACCAGCACCAGTTCCAATGGGACATTGGACTGGGGAAAGATCTGAACCAGCAAACCCCAAGGAATGGGGGCTGTGGACTAAGTCCAAACAAAATGAAAACTAACAGTTTCCATTGTGGAATCTGGGGAAGGATTCCAAACAAATGGAGAACTACATACTAAACCGCCAACAGTCAGTCCCCAATGAGAAATCTGAGGGCAGAATCAACATCTGGGTTTTCCACTCAGAAACTTAGGAACTGCAGTCAGAAAGGCTAGGAGCTTAGCTCTAGGCAGAACCATCTGCCAGCTCAGGCTGAACCTGCCCTGTAAAGGAAAGCCAATTAGATGGGGAGCTCAATGCAAAGATAGCAGAGCTCAGAACTGAGAAAGAACTTACCCACAGCTCTCAGAAATGGCAAGCCAGTGCACTCAAAGGGTTTGTGAGGTACCACACCTGTGTTTCTCGTTGTCCCCAGAGTCTTTGGAAGTCTCCTTCCATTGGAAGTTTCCTATTGCTTCCACCAAATCTGTTAAACAAAGATTCAAATAAGTACATTTGAAGATTTAATCAGCTTTATTAAACCATTCAATGATCAGCAACATCCCATATAATAAATGAAAAGGAGCTCCAAGGAGATTTACAAGATGGGAGGTTTTAAAGAAAGAGATGGGATGGGGAAAAAAGGAAATTATTAGCAAAAAGTGTGTTGTTTCAAGCAAGGTCATCCTCCTAAGGGGAAGAAAACGGGTCTAAAAGTGGATTACTTCCTAATGTTGACCAGGAAATTCAGGTTGGCTGGTTAAAGGTCACATTTCTGGGGGAGTAGGGGGTAGGACTGCAATTAGGCTATGCATTAAGTCTTTGTTTGCTGATGCAGGGCTTAGCATGGGTGACTATTTCAGGCCTTCTATCTCCTTTTCAATAGGTGTAATGTATAAGACACTGCTTGAAAACTGCCAATGGCCCCCAAAATGTTTCTACTCCCCAGTTATTTCATCCAATAACAAAACACCAATAGTTTAGTTACTCTTAAACTTTTAACTCAAGTATTACCATAAAATAGATAAGAATGCATAAAATTACAATTTAGAGTAGACAAGGCTATGAATGAAACTAGAACTTTGAAATATAAAGCAAGGGGGAAATAAGACAACAACTGACAAATTACAAAGAGTTAAAAAGAGAAGAGAAAGAATGAAAAATGGGGGTGGGGATAGGGATATATCTTATAAGATATATCTTATAAGATAAAATGTTAAGTGAAAGGAAATGAAAAGAAACATTTGGATTTCTGAACAAAATCCAGATTCTAGACATGGATATTTTCAACAGAAGTAGGACTATAACTAGCAATAAATAGTGATTTCAAGTAGCACTGAGACATTAGGGAACGAACTCAATGGTTTTGAACATCAATCAATTTTATCATCCTTTAGAGGAAAACATAACCTCTGGTCTGTATACATTATATAATTTTAGTGAGTCTCAAATGAGAAAATGGTTGTTAAAACATCATATAAATATCATGTAGATATTTTTCTGAAGGTTCAAATGAGAATCGTATAACAGGAAACAAAGAATAGTCTAGAACAACCCATCATCAAAACTGTGGTGGCCTATGACCTAGGAAAAAGGAAAGCATAACAGCCAAGCAAACAATGTCTGAGTCCCCCTGGGAAGAAGATTTGAGCTGTGACTCATTCTCAGAATGAGGGAAGTAATGACCTCAGGTTTTACATACTTCCCCATGAATATGGAAGATGACTAAGCTGTACTAGTAATTCACACGAACTGAAATACCTTCCTGTGGACTAGGCAAGTCTTGGTCCTATGAGTGCATAGATTGTCCTTAACTGGATAGATAAATATGCAAATCTCTATTTCCATTGCAATATAGATAAAAACCTTTAAAACAGCTCATTGAACCCATCGAGCTTCAATAATTACCAAAACTATTATAGGATTAAAAATATTTTACTTTAGAAGTTTTTGTATCTATGCTCTTGACTAAAAATTGGGAGGATAGGTACTAAACTTATTGCTAAAATTCATCTGGACGTTAGAGTTTAAATGCATTTTCCCCGACAAGCACTTTATTATTTTTTATTACTCTTCAATTCCTAAGAAGCTTTCTCAAGGTCTGTTTCATTTTGTATCTCATTCTCTATGTTTCAATTAGGCATTTGCATATTTGTCTTCATTACCATATAATTATATTATATAACATTTATAAGTTTAACTTTCCTCTATGAAACTCAAAGCAGTTAATGGATTTTATATAATTTATCTTCCTCCCACCTGCTGAACCAAGGAATCAGGAAGCACCATTGCCCTCATTTTACTGATCAGTGGTCAATCTACTTCTGTCTCAAATGTTGCTCAAAGCTCCTCTTACTTGGACTCTTATTTCCCAGGTCCTGTTGTTCTCAACTCTGGCCTCATTCAAGAATCACCTGGTGAATTACTGAAAAATAGCCATACCCACACCACATCTCAGACCAACTGAATCAGAAAATCTGATGGTGAATCCTAAGCATTGGTACTCTGTCTTAACTTCCTAGATGATCCTAAAGTGTAGCTAAGGTACAGAACCATTGCTCTAAAGTAGTGCCTTTCAAACCGTAATATGGGTAGAAATCACAAGAGTATATATTGGAAATACAGATTTTGATCCAGCAGGTCTGGATGGCCCCTGAGATTTTGCATTTCTAGCACACTCCCAGGTGATACTAATGCATCAGAACACAGAATACAGAAAGCTATTTGAGTGACTATTCTCTACATTATTCCAAGGGTAGAATATAATAGGACCATTCTAAACACATAGGAGAGAAGTTCATCACATACAATGGAAACCTTAGTACATAAAAACTGAATTCTTACCAAACCTAAGTTGAGAAAGGCTGCTTTGTCTGTGAAAGGAAACTGAAGTATAAAAATCACTCAATACCTTTCACACTTTGACAGCACATCTTAGTCATTTCTATTCTGAAATTAATTAATTAATTCCATTAATTAATTTACTGGCCTGGAACTTTCAAGATTCACAGGGCATTAATACCTTCTTCACCCACTTCCACACTGTCATCCTCCCATTTATTCAAGTTTTATTCATGTCTCAAATCCCTACACTTTGGCCTCTGCCCCATGACTTTACTGAAATTACCCTTTTCAAGATCAACAACTTTTTTGGTTAAATCCAATGAACTCTTTTAACTCCATATTCTTTAACTTATTTTCCATACTCTGGACTACCTCACTTTTGGAACATTCTTGTTCCTGTTTTATGGTGCCGAAATCCACTCCTCCCTGTCAGCTCACTCTTTCTTCCTCTTTATCTCCTCCTTCGTCTTTCTTTTAGATGTTGGCTATTCTTGAAACTTGACTCATGTCTTTCCATTGTACTCACTCTTTCTGAGGGATCTTCCTTAATCCTATTGTTTTCTTCAATGTGCTGGTGACTCCAAATCCATGTCTCCAGCCCAGAGCAACTTCTAGACTCCTATTTCAATTGCACGTTACATCTCTTGTCCTGCTTATCAAATCATTCATTACTGAATCTGAACCCACTGCCATCCTCAAATCTCTCTTTTTTCTGCATCCTCTATAGTTAGCATTGTAAACACTAAAAAACGAAACAAAACAAAACAAACAAACAAAGCAAGTGAGAAACAAGAGAGAAGAGGTAACACCTGGGAAGGATAGCAGGTAAGTAATGCCTAATGAATTTCCCTGAGTCCAAATTCTGCCCTTTGGCCTTAGAGGTTCAGAAGGCTTATTTCCTCAGGAGTTGCCTTACAATAAACCATTATAATCAAACTGATGTATAAAACCTGTAAACCAGGTCATTTTATTAAATTGTAACTCTAATATTCCCAGGATATACCCTCCCTATAGGAAAACCACATGAGAAGTCCAATTATAACCAAATGTTTGTTCAATAAGCATGAAGTCAGTGCAGAGGAGTTGCTAAGTAACTCAAATGCATAATAGAATCAGCCGAAGATTCAACTTCTCTGTTCTACATATCTTAATTGAGCACAATGACTGCAGCCTTGCTATGGATTGTAATTCTTAAAGTTTTCCATGCAATAACCTCTCAGGAAGGTGCTTTCTGATAGCTGCTGGGCTTTGTGACATTTCTTTTTCTTTTTTTCCACCACTGATCAACTCCGCCTCTGTCTCTATTCATACTCCCTATTAACTGACATAGTCACTGATGTCTTCGTGTTTTCAATCTGCTTTCCATCTATTCCAACCTTGAGGATCCCTCCAACTTCCTAAATTATCTGAATCCTAAGTAGTCTCTGAGGAGAACATGTCTCTGGTTAGTCTTTCAGTTTGTTTATTCTCTCATATTTTATAAAATTCAAGATTGGGAAGTGGGAATGTTGTCCCCCTCTAATTCTCAATGCCACCTACTTCCAAACCATTTCACCTCCACGGTGTGGTTCAGTGTGCTGCTTCTCTCTCTCTTTTATTCTAACATTACTTGTCTACACACTCTCTTCTTATCTTTATTTTTGTCATGTATAGTTCCTTCTGGTCATTCCTAGTCATTCCCTGGAGGTGGTATCTCCTGGCTCACCATTTTTGGCAACTTAAGAATTTTTGTGAACACATCCCAAATCCTAGTCTTTCAGTTCCTGTACTATCTCATGTCCAGTGATACTCTCCTCCACTACCACAGTTACACCCTCTCCTGTTTGCTCTGTTCCCCTATCATTGAACATATTCTTCCTGTCCATGGATATCTCTCTTTATCTTTCACTTTCTTTGAGTAACTTATGGTCACATTTCAGGACTCAGCTCAGTAGTTAGCTTGCAGGGAAGTCTGGGAAGTATTGCCAAACCCCCTGCCATGGGTTAGGTGTGATTCTGGTGCACTGTCTTAACATTCTATGAAAAAACATGTTTTTGCATTTAGAAAACTTAAAATGAATTCTTATTTACATATCTCAGTTGATTTTAGTCTTCATGAAAGGACCACATGTCTAATTTGCCTTTGTATCCCCAGAAACTTACACAGCACACAGCATATAGTTGTTGACATGTCTCTCTCAACTCTTCCAAGTGGTCTCAGTTGTTCTTGGAATTATAATAAGAAGAACAGTCAACACAGTTTATAACCTGTACTCCAGTGTATAAACACCCATGTGAACATAAATGTCACTGACCAGTCCTGGAGTGTGTACCTATAATGATACTAGCTGGTTGTATATTGTCCACACCAGGCAGAGACACAATAGGCTTGCAAATTTCTTGTTTGTTCAGATCTAAATGTTCTCTTTTCATGATCTCTCTCTAAAGCCAGTTTGTATGAAGCTGTTCTATTTTTTTTCATTCTCTTTATATGTTTGATTCTACTTTTCAGTAAAGATCCGTATTTCTTTGCATATGTCTATAGACTTCTTAAACACTTTTAAGATTCCATTTATATTTTATTTTACTCTCTTTATTTTCCATTTATATTTTATTTTATATTTTATTTTATTTTACTCTAATAGACACTTAACAAATGTTGATTCCTGAGAGGATTATAGTTTTGAGGAACTCTTGGTCTTTTTGTGGTAAAGTAGTAGAATGAACTCCTAACCTAGATAAAGTAGTAGAATGAACTCTCAACCAGTCAGCATGTGTTAACAGGTCAATGACCCAATATCATTGATAAAATTGACTTTGGGTTTTTTTCCACCTTCTGCTAGACACAAACTCACTGAAGACAGGACTCTAATGATTTTGGTACCCCTATTTCTTAATATAGTGCCTCTCAAAGAGTGGCCATTAAATGTTTGTTGGATTAATAAAATAGTGAATGAATAACAGTGAGCAATAATCTCTCAGACAACTCCTTTATGCAATATTGAGGGAAGTTATCTATAGACTCAACAGCAATTCACAAATACACTTTCATATTCACCATGTTTATATTCTAAAAAATTACACCAATGGAAATTCTTGTGAAGTAAAAACTCTTACTCATGGTGAAAACCTACCACTTAGAAATCCCAAAGAGAATTCTTTTCTCTGTCTTAATACTCAAATGTGTACATTAGATACCAAACTATAACAATCATTAGATACCAATAATTTTTAAAAATAAGTTCATAATAATCAATAAATAATTTCAAATACAATTATAAACAATATCTATTCAGAATCTTTAAGAAGATGTCTTTATCTGTCTTTTCACTTCTTATAGTAACAAGGCATAAACTGGGGTTGGTTCATATAGATTAATGACTTTTTTTTTTTAAGATTTTATTTATTTATATGTCATAGAGAGAGAGCACAAGCAGGCAGAGTGGCAGGCAGAGACAGAGAGAGAAGCAGGCTCCCCGCTGTACAAGGAGCCTGATGCGGGACTCAATCCCAGGACCCTGGGATCATGACCTGAGCTGAAGGCAGCAGCTTAACTAACTGAGCCACCCAGTGTCCCTAGATTAATGACTTTTAAGCAAGTTCTGATCTATATTTATTTCATTAAAAGCTAAATGAAATATTAGGCCAAATTTCAAAAAAATAAGAGCTTTGAAAATGCCCACTTAAAAATAATATCTTGCATCTCTCTGGGCTCTCTCGGTTTTTTCAACAGTATCTTCAATCAATTGTATTGACTTGCTGTGTGGCTGTTAAACAACTGTCACATATCTTCATTTCAGGCATAACTATTTTAAATGATGAGTGATGCACATATACACATCAAGACAGAGTGTTGATAAGTTGATTATTTGGAAAGAAAGGCATACACAGCCATTAAAGTTCTGCAATTAGAAATTCTTTATTGAATTTTAATTTCAGATCATTTTAATAATACTTTATGTCATGGTAAAATTAAAAGTTCGCTATTTAATATGTTTAAATCCCCAATTTATTCTAGCCCTCAATGTCAGTTAGGATTTAAAAATTTAAGTAAAGGATTTAAAAATCAACTAAAAGTTCTCAATATTATTTTCACAATTACAGCCTTCCCCACTCCATCTAAGTTATTGAACTATCTTATTGCAACCAACTCCTTACTCCAATACTTTCTTCCTATTGGTTCCTATTTGTTGAGGAAAAATGCCAACAGCCACTAATTATTTTATTTAACAGATATTTATTTGCCGACTATGTATCAAGCATAGTTCTAGACCTTGGGGGATGCGGCAAGTAAGAAAAACAAAATCAGATAGTAGTGTTGCCTGCATGGAATTTATATTTTAATGGAAATATTTAGGAAAAGAAATAATCCAATGACAAAATATAGGCATCAGGTAATGAAAGTGCCAAGAGGAAAAACAGAGCAGAGGATAAAGAATGATGATGATGGCATCTCTGAGGAAGTGAAATTTGGTCAGACACGGAAATGAATGAAAGCCTTAAGGTACACAAAAATCTTAAAGAGTGCTTCAGCAGAGGGAACCATACTACAAAAGCCTTAGGCAGGAACATTTTTGATACTTTCCAGGTGGAGCAAGAAATCCTATGTGTCTGGAGTAATGTGATTGGATGAAGGATGGAAAGGAAACCAGCCAGAGGACAAACTATGAAGGCTCTCGTGGTCCACTGTGATAAGGACTATCTAAGTTTGAGAGGACACACACCACTGGAAGACAGAACACAGGAGTGACATAATATGATTTGGACTTAACAAGGCTCCCTCTGGCTGCTGTGTAAGGGTTGAAATATTGGAGAGCAGAGGAGAGAAAGCAGAGACTAGTGGGGGCACTGCAGTTGTCCCAATGAAAACAACTGTATCATGGATTAAGGTGGGAGAGGTGTACAAGAGAGATGTGACCTGGTCCCAAGTGTAATTTTTAAATAGCACTAACAAAGCTTCTGATAGATTGGATATGGTGTGACAAAAAAAAAAAGAAAAAGAAAAAGAAAAAAAATGAAAAATCAAGAATAGCTTCATCTGGACGAAAAATGGTGCTTCTACTCAAAAGGGAAATACTGGTGGAAGAGCAGGGTTTAGGGTTAGAATAGAGCACAAGGATAATTTGAACACTTAGCGGCTGATACAAAACTGAGGAAGGATGTCAAGCCACAGCCTCAAGAAACACAAGGCACCTCAAGCAAGACATATTCTAAGAAAGTCACTTTCAAGTCCATCACAGACAGGAGAAAATCTTAAAAAGTAGTTAAAAGGAATAACAAAGATTTTTTTCAAAAGAATAACATTTAAATTGACTACTGCCTTCTCAACAGAAAGGTAAAATAAAAATGTTTTCAAAATAAATCTAAGAGAATTTCTCACCAGCAGAACTACCCTAAGTGTTGTCTTCAAACAGAAAGACAATGATCTCAGAAGGAAGTCTGAGGATAAAGCCAGATATAAAGAAAAGAAAAAAAGAGTAAAGGGTAAATAAAATGAATATTAACTATAAAATAAAAAATATACTTCCCTATTCAGTTTAATATACATAAGAATTAAAATAAGTGATGAAATGTCACATAAGTCAGAAAAAAGTAAATTGATATAGGGTATTTTTTTTTTTAAGATTTTATTTATTTATTTGACAGACAGGGATTACAAGTAGGCAGAGAAGCAGGCAGAGAGAGAGAGGAAGGGAAGCAGGGTCCCTGCTGAGCAGAGAGCCCAATGCGGGGCTCAATCCCAGGACTCTGAGATCATGACCTGAGCCGAAGTCAGAGGCTTTAACCCACTGAGCCACCCAGGCGCCCTGATATAGGGTATTTTAAATTACTTATTGTCTGGGAAGAGGTCAAAAGCATCAGGTAACAACAGATTATGAAAAGAAAAAGATGCACCTTGCAGCAGGGTAACTATGAAAAAAAAGTAAAAGAGCACATAACTTCCAAACAAAAAGAGGGAAGAAGGAAAGGAATAAATTTTATAATCATTCTAAAAATAGGAAAGCAGGGGCGCCTGGGTGGCTCAGTGGGTTAGGCCGCTGCCTTCGGCTCGGTTCATGGTCTCAGGGTCCTGGGATCAAGCCCCGCATCGGGCTCCTTGCTCAGCGGGGAGCCTGCTTCCTCCTCTCTCTCTGCCTGTCTCTCTGCCTGCTTGTGCTCTCTGTCTCTCTCTCTCTCTCTGTGTCAAATAAATAGATAAATAAAATCTTTAAAAAAAAAACTTTAAAAATAGGAAAGCAAGGGGAGTGAGAAAAAAAACAGAAGTTGACACAAATGAAGCAAAAAACAATATTTGATTTTGATGTAAATGAACTAAATGTTTCAATTCAAAGGCAAAGTTTTCAGACTGATTTTTTTAAAATGCAGTTTGAAAGAAACAGATCCAAAATGTAAGTACACAGGAGGAAGGAGAAAACATTCTTATAACTATTTGTGAAACAGACTCTGTAAAATTGATCACAAGAAAAATTCCAGACATTATAGGATCACCTGTGAATTCTACCAAATGTTTAAGTAAGAAATAATGTCGAATGCACACAAAATCTTTCAGTGGATAGAAAAAGTGGGACCATTCTCAGTTATAACAATGTATAAAAACAGAAATAACATGAAATAGGAGAAATAACAACCAGTAGTACAAAACATAAATGATTGCAAAAGAACTTTATGAAAAAGTATATGCTAACAAACTGGATAAGCTAGAAGAAATGGATAAACTCCTAGAAACATATAACTTACCAGAAGTGAAGCAGGAAGAAATAGAAAACAGACCAATTACCAGCAATGAAATTGAGTCAATAATCAAGAACTGCCAATTAACAAAAGTTCAGGACAGCTTCACAGGTGAATTCTATCAAATTCTACAGGTTCAGACAGCTTCACAGATGAATTCTACCAAATATTTAAAAAGGATTTAATACTTAATCTTCTCAAACTTTTCAAAAAAAAAAACAAAAAAGAGAGAGAGAGAGAGGAAGGAAAACTTCCAAATTCATTCTATGAGGCCCTAATACCAAAACCAGATAAAAACACCACACAGAACAAGAAAGGCTAATTAATATCTCTGATGAACTTAGAAGCAAAAATCTTCATAAAATATTATCAAATCAAATCCAACAATTCATTAAAAATATTCATCATGATCAAGTGGGATTTATCCCAGGAATGCAAGGGTGATTCAATATTTGTAAATCAATCAACATGATACATCACACCAACAAGAGAAAGGATAAAAACCATGTAATAATTTAAATAGATGTAGAAAAGGCATTTGACAAAGTACAACATCCATTCATCATAAAAATGTTCAACAAAGTAGGTTTAGAGGGATCATACCTCAACATAATAAGGGCCTCATATGAAAAACCCACAGTTCTCATAGTGAGAACTTCCCCCTAAGTTCAGCAACAAGATAAGGATGTCCACTATCACTACTTTTATTCAATATACTACTGGAAGTCCTGGCCACAGCATTCAGACAAGGAAAAGAAATATAAGGCATCCAAATTGGTAAGGAAGAAGTAAAACTTTTATTATTTGCAGATGACATGATACTCTATATAGAAAATCCTAAAGATTCCATCAAAAAACTACTAAGAATGATAAATGAATTCAGTAAAGTTACAGGATACAAAATCAATGTACAGAAATCCACTGCATTTCTACACATTAATAATGAAGCAGTAGAAAGGCAAATTAAGAAAACAATCCCATTTATAACTGTACCAAAAATTAAAAAATTCTTAGGAATAAACTTAATGAAAGAGGTGAAAGACCTGTACCTGAAAACTAGAAAACGTTGATGAAAGGAATCGAAGATGACACAAAGAAATGGAAAGACATTCCATGCTCATGGACTGGAAAACAAATATTGTTAAAAGGCCTATATTACCCACAGGGTACCTGGGCTGCTCAGTCTGTTAAGTGCCCAACTCTTGATTTTGGCTCAAGTTGTGTGATGGAGTCCCATGTCAGGCTCCGTGCTGAGTGTGGAGCCTGCTTAGGATTCGTTCTCTCCCTCTCTCCTTATGTCCCTCCTCCCTACTTGCACACCCATTCACTCTCACTCTCTCTCTCTCAAAAAAAAAAAAAAAAAAGCCTATACTACCCAAAGCATTCTACAAATTTAATTTAATGTAATCCCTATCAAAATACCAACAGCTAAACAATGTTTTTTATTCTGCAAAATGAAAAAAATATATAGAGAAAGACTATAACAGAAAAAATTGCTTTATCGTTTTTCAGATGAAATGATCAAACACAAAGAAAATTCAGTAAAACTTATAAATAATTTTTTAAACAATGTTAGCTTAATAATATTGCTAAACTAAAGGTAAGTAGAAACTAATGTCTTTTAACAATCCACTTAAAATAAACTTCCACCAAGTAAAATATCTAGGAATAAATCTAACAAAGTTGTACAAAATCCTTACACAGAACTTCAGAAAATACTGTTGAGAAAAATCTAAGAAAACTTAAATAAATATTCATGGGCTAGAAGACTCAGTTGGTCTATCGATTTGATGCAATTCTAGTAAAAATCTCAAGATAATTGTGTGTGTGTGCATGTGTGTGTGTGTGTGTGATTTGACAAGTCAATCCTCACATGTATGTGAATTGAAAGAAACAAGGTTAATTAGACATTATGGAAAAAGAGAAAATAGTGGAAGAACTTCTGCTAGCTGTCAATTTAAGCTAAAGTAATTAAGACAAGGATATTAGTGCAAGAACAGACAGATCGATGGAACAGATTATAGACCTACGTACATATGAACAACTGATTTGTTAAAAAGGTACAGAAAGGTAGAGCAGTGGGAGATATTAAGAAAATGTAGCTAAGACAATAGGATAGAAAATGGACAAAAAATACTGAACATCAACTCCCACTCAAATTACATGCAAAAATGAAACCCAGGTGCTTTATAGACCTAAATATAAAAGGATATCAAAGTTTCTTAAAGATAATACAGAGAAGTACCATTACTCCCACACCACAGTAAAATAAATCTAAAAAATACTAACCATAAACAAAAAGATCATTAAATTAGGTTATAGTAAGAGTAGAACTTTTGGTCACAAAAAGACACAAATCAAGAGTGAAAAAGCAAACCACAGAAAGGAAGATATCTGTTAATACATACAACTTAAAACAGCCTTAGGTCTAGAATATATGAAGAATTTCAAAAAACCAGGGCGCCTGGATGGCTCAGTCAGTTAAACATCTGCCTTCTGCTCAGGTCATAATCCCAGGGTCCTGGGATGGAGTCCCGAATCAGACTTCCTGCTCAGTGGAGAGTCTGCTTTTCCCTCTCCCTCTGCCCCTCCCCCACTCCACTTATCCCTCTCTCTCTCCCTCTCTCTCAAATAAATGAACAAAACCTTAAAAAAAAAAAGAACTTCAAAAACCATAAGACAAACAATGCAACAGAAAAATGGGCAAAAGTCTTCAACAATGCTTCACACACAAAAAAAAAGATGTCAAAATGGCCACACAGGTATGAAAAGGTGTTCTTTTGTTGTCAGAAAGATAGAAAATAAAGCCCAAGGTGCCTGGGTGGCTCAGTGGGTTAAAGCCTCTGCCTTCGGCTCAGGTCATGATCCCAGGGTCCTGGGATCAAGCCCTGCATCGGGATCTCTGCTCATCAGGGAGTCTGCTTCTCTTCCTCTCTCTCTGCCTGCCTTTCTGCCTAGTTGTGATCTCTGTCTGCCAAATAAATAAATAAAATCTTTAAAAAAAAAAAAAAAAGAAAAGAAAAGAAAGCCCAAATAAAAATGATTACAAGCCAAAGTGCCTCAAATTAAACAGATAGACAGTGATAATGTTGTCAAGAATTTAGAGCAATGACAACATTCAGTCATGCATTGCTGGTGAGAGTTTAAACTGATATAAACACTTTGGAAATAGTTTAGTATTGTACCAGGTAAGTTTAGTCATAACGACAAAATCAATGGGACACACCAAAAGGCACCAGTGTAGCTCATTCATCGACATGGTGGCTGGGCTCAGCTGCTCTAGGTTGGCCTCTCTGCTGGGCTGTTGTGATGGGGTCCAGCTCAGTCCCTTGTCTGCGGATGAGTTAGGAATCAGTTGATCTGGGCTGGGCTTAGTTGGTTCAGTTCATCTGGCTGGGCTCTGGTTCTACTGACTCTCCTCCTGTCTTTCCCTCTGGAATTTATTTTTGTCCACTGAGATATGTAGTATGGGAAGACTTAAATTTGACTGCACTATAAGGAAACAGCAATTTGAGAAGGCTGAATACAGTTATCTGATGAAAGTATAATCTCTGTTCTTAGGCTTATCACAAAATATTTAAGAGATTTGTAGAAAAGGCACAGAAAGGAATGAAGATTAAGCATGCGAATTTCAGTAAAAGAACATTAAATATTTGGCTCTTTTCTCTTTCCTTTAGAAAAGGAATAAAGATCACAGCCCTTTTCCTCTGCAATTCCTTTACTCCTCACCCTTTACCCATTTACGGGTCCTGCTTTCCGATTTTCTGGAAGCATTTAAGTACTTCCTTGAGATTTTACACACATTTTATCCCTTACCCTAAGCTAATGCTCTTACTCATTTCACTGCAATTACCAAAATTTATAACTACAGCTACAGTTTTTCAGAGTTAATTTTCTTGAACGTCTTTTTCTCAGCCTTTCTAGGAAAGATGCAGAAAGTGGGAGGAAGGTGAGAGCTTGTTGATAAGCCTGATTCTTATTCCATCCCAGTGATGTCTGAGGTGTTAATCTTGTCTTTTCTTCTAATCTAGGTAATGATAATGGGTTGTTGTTCAATATTGTTTCAGCTTCATTAATATGTATGTTGTCTGCTGTAATTTCTTTCTCATCCAAAGGGTACTTTGAAGCTAACTTTATAAACCTTTCTCCTTTTTCAGGCCTAACTGACTTTTTCTTTTTACTCTCATATGTTTTCTCCCCATTTGCCCCCTGTGCTTTGTGTTTTATATCTCACTGCAGCTCCTGCTGCTTCTGTTCATTGTTCTAGCATTAGTCTTCCTGGTTGCCACCTATTTTGTGGGCTTTTTTAAAAAAAGATTTTATTTATTTATTTGCCAGAGAAAGAGATTGAGAACACAAGCAGGAGAGGCAGGCAGGGAGAGTGGCAAGCATGGGGAGTAGCAGACAGAGGGAGAAGCAGGGTCCCCAATGAGCAAGAAGCCCAACCTGGGTCTCCATTCCAGGACCCTGGGATCATGACCTGAGCTGAAGGCAGACGCTTAACTGACTGAGCCACCCAAGCATCCCTATTTTGTGTTTTATGTTTGGCCTTTCAGTATCTTGGCAACTTCATGCTCATGAAAACTTTGCAGTCAACTTTAACAATAGTAATTTTCAATAATGTATGTATTCAACTAACATTAGTGTTTTATCCAGTGGCAGGCACTGTCCTAAGCCTGTCCTGCACACCACTTGGATGACTCGGTGCTCCTACCTTACATGAATAAAGGATTTGGGTATATCAACAGTGATATGCACCTTCACTGGGTAGCTGGCACCCAAACTTAGCCTGCTTCCTCTCATATTTACTGTAAGGCTGCTCTCATATTTACAAAAGTCTCCATTGTCTTTGGCTCAGGTCTTGATCCCAGAGTCCTGGGATCGAGTCCCGCATCAGGCTCCCTGCTCTGCAGGAAGCCTGCTTCTCCCTCTCCCTCTGCCCCTGTGTGTTCCTTCTCTCTGTGTGTCTCTTTCTGAGTGTCTCTCTCTGTCAAATAAATGAACTAAATCATAAATAATAAATAAATATTATTACTTGTTATAGAAGGTACATAAGAGAATACAAGGTAGAAACATAAGACAGAGAAAAGCCCACCCAACTAAAAGTATGAATGCAAAACTACCATGAAGATGAGTTTTGAGTTTTAAGACCTCTTACTTGCATTGGACCCTTCAGGGCCTTGAAAGTGACCCTAGAAATGTGTTTACTTTACCATATGTAAAGTTTGCAAAGTTATGAATTATTTAGCAGCAATTGGTTAAAACTGCTATCTTTTTTCTACTCTATTCACATCCTCCATATATCTTTCTGATCCTTCGAGTAGCTTTGGTGTGGTTTCAGAAATTTTGAGGATCTGACTAAGGAGTAGTTGAGTTGGAGATAACAGATTATGTTTGTATAGTGTTCACAGGTGCTTTTCTGTATATCTAAGCCACTGCTAGCCATCCTGGTGTAGGAACGGTCCAGGAATACTCCCAAGAGCCCAGTAACAGTGCTGCCCACTCAATGTCATGGATGGAGAGGTTACAGAAGTTGCAAGCATATTGGTCTCATTGGAGAAAATGATGCCTCAATAACACTTGAAGATGTCGACCACTTCAATGTGGACATATTTGGAAAAAATAAATTGATATATGTAAAGTGCTTAGAAGAGTATCTGGCATAGTAGCATTACAAAAGCATTAGTTATTCTTATTATTACCCTTGATTCAACCATCAGAGGACCCAGAGTCAGACTGCCTGGTTTGGTGTCATAGCTTTGTCTATAACTGATCTTAGGCAAGGAAGAGAACCTTTTTATGTGTCAGCTGACTGAGCTCTAAATGGATTTAATCACTGTAGCTACCTCAAAGAGTTGTTTTGAGGATCAGGTGAAATAACACATTCAGAATTTCTACGTACGGTGACTGGTCCACAGTAAGCAGTAGCTATTAACTTATTCCACACATTCACTGAATGTACCCAAAAGGCTAAATATAACCTGTGCTCTGAAGGTGGACGCCATCTTGGCAGAGAGTTAAATATGTTAACAACAGGGTGAAATAAATGTTCTAACCGCATAAGAAAAGAAATAATTGGGTGAAGGAATGATTAAAGAGTAAACCCAATGAAAATTAAATTGAGGCAAAGTGTTAGTGTTGAAATTTTATTTTAACAGCCCCTCAGAGTATTTTTATGTCCTAAGACAAACAAATGAAAAGCTGAATGAATAAACTTCAAATCTTGTATTTTAGTCATTTAATAAGCTGAATCACATCAATTTACGTAAATAAAAACTTACATGTAACTGAGCTACAAATGCTGAGATTAAAGCAAGTTTGATCAGTGTCTGTCTATATAGTTAGGAGTTGCCGGGACTCAGCTCTAACTGAAATTCTAGGTCTCTTAGAAGTGAGTCCCTCAATCTGTGGACATGTTGATTTCTTTCTCTGTAAAGTGAAACTGATGACACTTATGTTCCCTATATACTGGATTGTTACAAGGGTTAAATAAGATAACGGGCATAAATATGTGTTAAACATTGGAAATGTTATACATGACAAGGCATTATCTTTATATATGAGTCCATATCATCATTCAGAAAGTCATCTAAAAAATTACAATTACTCAAGGTCTGGGCCAGTGCATTGCCAGAAGTGGCTGCTCATTACCCCTGAGTTGATTAACACCTAAAACTAGTCCATGAAAGTAACTACTATTGCCTTCAGGGTCACATTAGACCAACTTTGAGGAGATTCTATTCACTGCTCAGTCCTTAACTGAGATGCCATGTGAAAGTAATAAATTCCCCCCCAAATAGGCTAGCTGTTTATCTGCAAACTGTTTTGAGGTAAACTTAACGTTTTTTGTAGCCACAGATTCTATATAAATGTAAATGCTATGTTGTATGTGGATATTCTATTTTTTTTTTAAGATTTTATTTATTCATTTGACAGAGAGACAGAGATCACAAGTAGGCAGAGAGGCAGGCAGAGAGAGAGGGGGAAGCAGGCTCCCTGCCGAGCAGAGAGCCCGATACGGGTCTTGATCCCAGAACCTTGAGATCATGACCTGAGCCAAAGGCAGAGGCTTTAGCCCACAGAGCCATTCAGTTATCCCTATTTTATTTATTTATTTATTTATTTACTTACTTACTTATTTACTTACTTACATACTTAACAGAGCACAAGCAGGGGGAGAGGGACTGAGAATCTCAAGCAGACTCCACACTTAGCATGGAGCCTGTCATGGGGCTTGATTCCATGACCCTGAGTTCACTACTAGAGCTGAAATCAAGAGTCAGCCACTCAACCGACTGAGCTACCCAGGCGTCCCTGTATGTGGCTGTTCTAATGGTGGAATACACACACACCTACATATATACACACATACAGTATTACTCATCAAACTCAGGGAGATGAAACACTATCAGGACTTTCCCAAGAGCCTCTGTTTATCTGCATTCTTTTTTATTGTGCCCATTGAGATTACCCAAATCCAAGACCTAAATCCAGTACACCTCTGTACATGTCCTTATATTTTTATGAAGCTTAAATCTTAAATGGTGAAATAACTAAAAAAATACTTCCAGAACAGCTTTTTTTTTTTTTTTGGTAAGTTTTTACTCTTGTACTTATTTCTCTCCTTTCATTTTAAACAAATTATTTTGTATCATATTTGCCTCACATTTTACTGGTAACATTAAACTTACTATTGAGCCATTTACACAGTTGATCAGGTAAATTTAAAATGGATTTTTCTAGCTTTTTTATTGTAATTTCCATAATATGGATAAATCATCATAATAAAAATTTTACATCCTGATATGGATGTTTATTAGGATTGATAATAATACATTGTTAAATGATTATGACCTATGTTATTATTAAATGGTTAGATAGTTCCACCTGTATTCCACAATCATTTTTTGCTTAGTAAAGTTCAGTTTTAAATTGAATTCCACTAATTTATTAGGAAGACGATATTCTCTTGAGTATCATTATTCTTCCATGATAAAATCTGTAGAGAGCAATTTTAAAAAGGGTAGTGATCTTGACAAGTATAGGAAATATATATTATAAATGTGGTGTTAACAATTTAAGTACTTTTTAACTATTTGTAGGAGCTTTAATAAAATTATAATTTATTGAATGTCTAAGACTTTTCTACACTATATTAGACACTGTTCATTAATTCTCTCAGCAACTGAATGAAGTAAATCTTATCCCATTTTTACATGTAAGTCACTGAAACTGAAAGGTTGAGCTAAGTAGTTATCAATAGTATTAGTATCACTGTTTATATAAGAGGGAATTGTGAATTCGGGAAGTTTAGTGATTTTCCCAACACGGTGTGTTCAGCCCACCGGAGCTCTAGTTTTATAGGGTTCCTCAAAAACTATGCTCTGAGTACTAAGATTTTACCCTCCAGTTAACAACGATTTTTTAAAATTTTATTTATTTGAGAGAGAGAGTGCACACATAAGCAGGAGAGGCAGAGAGAGAGAGAATCTCAAGCAGACTCCATGCTGAGCACAGAGCTCATGCAGGGCTCGATCTCATGGCACTGAGATCATAACCTGAGCCGAAACCAAGAGTCAGATGTCCCATCGACTATGCCACCTGGCTGCTCCATTAACAACCATTTATTATAAACTTACTACCTCTAGAATCCCTGGTACTACTGATTTTGTATCCAGAAGAATCATACTCATTGAATTCTTGGCAAAACTACTTATACTGTAACAGTTCTATATTCCTGTGTGTGTCCCTGTGTGTGTGTGTGTGTGTGTGTGTGTGTGTGTGTATACATTCCCCTTCTAATCTCAAATCTACATCACATAAGAAAACTCAACTCCACATAGGGCTTTGCAGCCAAAGCAAAGATTGAAGGATTTTCCTGGATTTCTGAGATTGACCCTGATGTATGCTCTTTCATCATTCCATTACCAGAAAAATCTCAGTTACAGATGTGGATACAGGAAAGATAAGGTTATGATGTTAATTAGAATACAGCTGTTCAGTGGATACAAAGTCTGTTGATGTGGAAGGGATACAGAAAAGAAAAGTCTAGTTGTGCTGCACTCTACTAATTAGTTCCTCCAAGACCATTGAAGGTAGTGTGAGGAAGCCTACTCTGTCATTGCCTATGTTGGCTAAAAAGAAGCTTACTTAAAAGGTTAATAAAAAGATTAATAGAGAGGTTAATAAAGGTCTTTCATCTTCAAGTCAGAATAAAGCCTATAATATCAATTTTTTCTGAGGTTTTTTAAAGAATTTCTATCATAGGTACACTTACATGTGACATAGGTGAATAAATACAATTTAACTGCAAAAATAATTTTTTTAGAAACCTACACTAAATTCCCACATTATATGTGGCGATTCTAATTGTAGTCCCATTAAAAATTCAAATGCCATTGAAATAATAAATTGTCTTTCTTTTAAAATGTGGCTTTTTAATTGAAAGAAAAATGTACAAAGACATTGAAATATTTTATTAATGGCCATCCAATTTCATTGGAAGTTTAGAGCCTTAGTTCTTATTTCCAACTTTCTTCAGCTCAGGAAGATGTAGATTTTCTTTGCAACAGTTGCTGTGTAAAATATTCTGAGATAGAATTTTTTATCATAATTAATAATAGATGAAAATTTCTGAGTTTTTGATGTTCTAAACTCTATGCTGTTTGATTTACGGTGTCTTTATAGTTGTTTTTCTGGTAATGCTCAGCCTCTTCCTGTTGGTATAAGGGTTAGTCATCCTTTTTTTTTTTTTTTTCTAGATGGGTCCAATATATTTTTCTTTTTTTCCATACCTTCATGTTTTACTTGTATATATAATTTAATAAAAAGACCAATTCTGTCATAATGAGACTGGACCCCAAGTCTTCGAAGTTTCTGGTGGAATTTTTAACACATCAGTATAAAGCTACCAAAGCACTCTTGCCTCCTTGGAATATGAATACTACATGAGGACATCACAACTTTTAAAACTTATTTCCAAAATAGGCACCTGCTCCTGAAGCAATTATGAAAGCTAATACCTCAGTCTCATTCATTTTGAAGAGTTTAGTATAAGTGCTTACACAATATTATCACTACATTATCCTTTTCATTCTTCAATTTTTGTAGTTACTTGGGGCCATTTAAAATGGAGAGTTGAGATATACCTTCAATTCATACACTACAGACAAAAGACATGCTTTCCATAGAGAGCAGTCATAGGAAATATAATCCTTAGAATGTCTTCTGTTTTTTCCTATGGTGTTTCCTTATTCAAATATAGGCTTTCTGGAAGACAGCAACAATAGAAGTTTTTATCATGTGCTCCTTTCCCTTTGTCTTCTCCCTTGCTGGTATCTGTAATCTGACTGCTAATTTGCACCTCTGCAATGGGATAACTTCATTGTTTTGATGTCCGATTATCAATTTGCACCTATAAAGACATGCAATGTGTGTTAGATTTATGGTTGAGCTTCTGTGCATTTCAGTGAAAATGAATAACTCCCTCTGCCTATAGCATATGGGTTGTAGTCAAGGCAGAGCTGGTTTGTTTTCACCCATCTATGTCTTCATTTATAACACTGAAAAGCTCATTAAATATTTTGGTAAAAAGGATCATGAGTCATAGATAAGTGTAGTTATTCCAATGAAATCCAGAATGACTGGCCACTTTTATTTTTCATCGTTATAACTTAATAAACAGCCACTTATTTTCCTTCTGATAACCTCAGGCAGCAGCATTCTTTTGTAAATTTGGCCTTGTAAAAACCATGCTTGGGTGGTCTATGATTACTACTACATAGTCAGGCAATTCTCAGTAATTCTTTCTCATGAATTAGAAAAATGTTTTGTGAGAAAATAGGTTCTTTGAAAACAGCTGAATTTCTGAAATGAAAATTAAGAAAAAAATTATGCCCACTGTAAATTGAGGAGGTTTTCATCGCAAAATGTGATAATCATTTTCCTCGAAGCCTGAACTGGCAAAGTATTCACCACGGTTCCTGATCTACAATAGTCCTTCCCTGTAATTGTTGCCTGTCCCAAGAACATCTATTTTCACATCAGTTTTTTCTAATTGAACACCTTTCAGGGAATGCTGTGTCGGTCTTAAAAATAAAGGTACATCGTTAAAGGCCATACAGAAGTGAACTGTGTCTCCATTCTTCCTAATCTAAAGAGAATAGAGCTTTAAGTAGTAGGTTTGGGCAGAAATATATGATTAAAGAACTAAAATTAATTTTAAGAGAAGCATGGGCTCGAACCTGAATAATACCATAAACTTCTACGAAGTATATGTGCCTGAATCTTACTTCCAAGAAGTAAATGGTAAATCGTGTGTGTGTGTGTGTGTGTGTAGATAGGTCTACCAGAAAAAAAAAAACCAGATTATTTAAGTGCAAAAGACAATCTAATAACTTGACAGGCTGAATCATTAACAGTTTACCTAAGATTTACTATAGAGACATACAACTCATTAGATGTTAAAAAAAATACAGTTCCACAATATAGCCAGTCATCTCTAAATTATTACAATTAAGCACTAATTTTTCATTTACTTTGTTAAACATGTTGTTTTGCTAATATGTCTACCATGTACCCTATCATTTAGACATCAGGACTTTAATTAAAAAAAAAAAAGAATATATAAAGGGATGTCTGGGTGGCTCAGTTGGTTAAACAACAGACTCTTGATTTTGACTCAGGTCATTATCTCAGGGTCATGAGATCGAGCCCCGTGAGCATGAGCATGGAGCCTGCTAAAGATTCTCTCCTTCTCCCTCCCTCCCTCCTCACTGCATGCTCTCTCTCTCTCTCTCTCTCTCTCAAAAAAAAGTATATAAAGAGCAATATGAACATTTTCAAACATAATTAAATCTTTTGCAAATGTTCATCTTAAAATCATTCAAGGTATGGCTGGCTATTGGGAATAATTTAAATAATAATAGTTTAATTATATATTTACTGAAATACTTAAGTGTATGGTAATAGTCAGACTGTGAAAGGGGCACTAGACTACATAAGGATAAACCAGCAATGTCACTAACAAACAGCATGATCTCAGCAACACTCTTTCCCACCCTGAAGCTCTAAACTAAAGCTGTACTTGCGCACCAAGCTCTTTTCTAACTCAAAGTTTCTGTCACCTTTTCTGTCACAATTACATAGAGAAAATGAAATCTGGTCAAACCAAATGCACACTTAACATCTAAATACCATTTCAGCAGGTTACTTACCCTCCTTTAATTTCTTAAACCTCATCTCTCTGGACTTCCCATAACTTCAGTCAAGACCAGAGAAGACTTGTTCATCCTAAACCCCTATACTTTTACTTAAATCTTCTCCCACAACATGTCTATCCTTCTTTAAGAAAAAGCTGTGACTCCCCCTAGCCCAGAAAGCATGTGTACCAGCATATTAAATGCAATTCTTCTGCTTCACAGGATTTCAGCAGAGGTTTTGAAGGCCATGGACCTAGTCTGGGTTCCCCCAGGAAGCAGAACTACAGGCTGAGGACTTATGTGGTATTTCTTTATTAGGGTGCTGAGGTAAGGAAAATGGCAGTGAAGCAGGGAATGAGAAAGGCCAGTGCAAGCTGGCCGTTGCTAAATGCAACTGACTGTCTCACCTTTCAAACTGTCCTCTAAGTTGGGGCACCTCCATGGCTCAGTTGGTTAAGTGTCTACCTTTGACTCAGAGTCCTGGGATCAAGGCCTGCATGGGGAATCCCTGCTCAGTGGGGAGTCTGCTTTTCTCTCTCCCTCTGCCCCTTCCCACCATTTGTGCTCTCTCTCTTTCTCTCAAATAAATAAACAATTTTTTTTTTTAATTATCCTCTAAGGTGGGTAAACTGCATCTCAGGATAGATGGTCTTAAGTGGGGGAAGATGAAAAATGGGGAAAGAGTTTGTCTAACATCTCCCACTGACTTCTGTCTTGTAGGGCAACACATGCATGAGTGGTGATGGGGTTCCTTGGTCTCTCACACCTCCATGTTGATTAGGCAGGGCCAGCACCTGGCTTCAGCCTGTGCTGAGGCAATGGCAACCTGCTTCTGGATGAAGTTTCTTAGAACTCACGCAGCCCTGCTTGCAGAAGTGCGCTGGTATAGAAACAGGTGTGGCTGAGAGGATGTGAAATGTATAAGAGGTGTGTGATGCTGCTGAGAACAAACAAGAGGAGTTAAATAGCCCTCCATTTTCAAGGAAAATGCTAGACCATCTACACAGGATGTATGAAGAGATTATGAAATTAGTTCTGCCAAAACTAGCCTACCACCCATTTTCAAACTATAGGAGAATTTTAAAAAATCATTGGGAGAGATAAAATAATTGAGAGTGAGAATTTCTTTGGAGAATTGTTCAGTGTGGTATTACATTCCACCCCATACTCCCACAACAGGGAAAAGGAGAGGTGGTGTCCCCCCACTTCAAGTTAAGTGAGGGGGCTTGACATGTGATACATAGAGTTGGAAAGGCGTGGGAAGTAGTCTCTGACTTGTGCCAGTTTATTCTGAAGATGAGAGAGTATGACTGAAGCTGTCCCTTTCTAATAACTGATCAAAGAGAGGGAGGGCTACATGAAGAACTGGCTACTCTGCCACTTAAGACAGGGCAAAGGGGCTAATCTCCCATGGGCCAAATATAGACTGTATGGAAGGAAAATCAGATTGTCCTGCCTTAAAAGGAGTTTTTCCTAGAAGTCTCTCTAGAGGGGATGGGTGAGTCCAATCTGGAGTGGTCCCTGAGAATCTAGCAAGCAGAGGGAAAAATCACAAGCCACCTTCAGAGAGAAGAGCTCTGAGAGAGACATCCCACACCAAGGCGAGTCTGGAGAGATGAAGGGAATGGACACATTTCTGTGCATTCAGGTCACACAGCCACATTACAATTCTATCGATCCAGTGAGACCTTACCTCACCTCTTTTTCATTCCAACTTTGGATGGAATCTAACAACAACCATGGGGTAGAGGAGAGACTGCGAAAACAAGAAGGAAAGAAACCCACCATGCCCCCTTACTGCAGATCTTCTTGCCTGAAAAGTCAAGAACAGTGGGAGGAAGAACATTTAAGTTGGATAAAAGATGGAAGTATTCACTGGATGGAAAATTTTAATTAGTGAAATGGGTTTTTACAACTAAAGGAGGGCAGAAAAGCTAGTGGGGCTGCCCAAGATTTTGACAAAAGGTAGAAAAACAAAAACAAAAACAAAACAAATCGAGAGCATGGGATCCATACAGGAAATAGGATTTTTTAGTAAATGTTTTTTTTCCTGATCACCTGATACAGTCAAGCTTACTTAATAACATGTTTTGATCACCCTGCCTTATTTTGATGTTGTTCTGCCCCTGGTTCTGGACTTTCACACACCATTCATCCTCTTTCATTTTGAATCTTCTCTGTGGCTCTGCATTTCTTCTCCATTTTACCTTTAAATTAGATCATCTACGGGATGCCTGGGTGGTTCAGTCAGGTAAGCCACTGCCTTCAGCTCAGGTCATGATCCCAGGGTCCTGGGATCGAGTCCCACTTTGGGCTCCTTGCTCAGCAGGGAGCCTGCTTCTCTCTCTGCCTCTGCCTGCCACTCTGCCTGCTTGTACTCTCTCTCTCTCTGACAAATAAATACATAAAATATTTTTTAAAATAGATAAATAAATAAATTAGATCATCTACTTCTTATAAGCTCTTGTATCTCACTTCCCACAGAATCTTTCCAAACTGTACCACCATGCTTTCATCATTGGCTGTAGGGTCAGGAGAAACTGCAGCCTACTGCTGTGGGCATCCTCCCACTTATCTTCTTTTTTATAAAGAAGGCTCACCACCTTTCTGCCCTCCACACCATGACCCAGATATTCTTCATGGTAAATCTTGTTGAAAATCTCTGAGAACTAGGTGGTATCAAAGAAAGAACCTCACTGATTATTTTTTCTACTTAAATATGGTGGCTAAACTTCCTAAGAGTTTATTTTATAATATCGAGTAAATCTACAATAATGCCAATGACTGATACTTATTGAGTATTGCCCATGTGCTCGAAATCACACTAAGTGCTTTACTTGCATTATGTCATTTAATCCTGAGAGCAAATTTTTGCAATGAACATAATTTTTCCCCTCTATTCCAAGGAAGAGCTTCAAGGAGGTCTGAAGACTTGTCAAAGGCCAAACATCCAGAAAAATGACAGAGATGTGCATCAGAGCCTGGAGACTGATATTTTAACTACTAGGTTCTATTATTTCTCAGTGACAATAAATCTTAAAGAGAATTGAATTTGGTGAAAACAGAAATGAGGTTATGTTTTCCACCGTGAATCAGGGGCCTGCTCTGAAACCCAGCAAAACTAAGTTTCTTGACACGGTGGGCTGGGTATCATCAACTCATTTAGTCTAAAGTTGAGAAAAATGTTCTAGGCATGAAAGAAAGCTTAAAGTCACTTATATGACTAGAAACAATAGTTTAGGCCTATTCACCCTAATTTTAATGGGGATTTTATTTGTTTTGTAACAAATATGTGGAACGAATTCTTACCCTCATTTAATCAATGAGGAAACAGGAACAAAAGTATTAGTAGACCCAGAAAAGTTTACCACCTCAGGTTCTGAGCTGTCAAGTTTCCAATATCTAGCCTTATAGAGTATTTGGAAAGAAATAACCACATCTCTGTGTGTCTTAATCATATAGGAACACGAGCAAAATTAAATGGTTGTTCAATTTAACTAAATATAAAAGATACCCTATGATTTACTGAATACAGCAAAAGTCTTCTTTAAACATACTCTCTATCAACTAATTCAGGATATATTTATGAGGCCTCCACAGTGAGTAAGGCATTGCAACTCTGATGTTGAGGGAATGCAAACACAGGATAGAAGGAAATCACTCACAGCAAGGCTTTGGAGGATGGTCTGATCTATCTTATGTTGACTCAGTCTACTACTCACACAGCATCACCGTACTTATGAATTTATTAAGAGCTTATAACATATGCTGTTGTGTCAGGGAATGTATAAAAGGATGTAGACAAAAACTGACCTTGCCTCAACGGGGCTTTCAAATTGGCATAACTTAGGTCATAAACCTCCTACCTCTCTAGTTTAAAATAAATATTAGAAACACTTATTCAGATGAACAAGTTTGCATAGTCATAGCTCAATTATATTTTGTCACTGGATTTCTGCAAAACAGCTTTAATTGAATCTACCATTACTGAGTACAGCATATAGAATGCTATCCAAAATTTATGTTTCAAGCATAAATGTGGGTTGCTTGCTTTAAATATTTTTATTATCTCCCATACAGTATTGTAGAGTAAATTTTTTAAATATGTACAACTTTGAGTAAAAATGTGTATGCATTATCTGAAGATATTATTGAATGAAGACTAAAATAACTCAATTATTATAATATGGTTCTAAAGATTATTTTCTTTAACATCTAAACGTATCTACTTCCTTGTTTACTCCCTTTATGAGAAATTAGCAGAAGTTGAAAACTTAGTACATAAAGAATATTGAAATCTGCATTTCTGATAACTGCTTATATTTTCAACTTAATGCATGCAGTAGTTAGAGGCACACAACTTGGTCAATTAGAAAAGTGAATGTTCTTTAGAGTTCTCTTGTTAAAGAAAAGACAGTCACTATTTCTGGAAAATTCAACCTGACGTTATCTTCATCAACAGCTAAAGACTTACTCCATAATACCTAGTATTTATTGTTTCCTCCAATGCCTTTTTAAAAATATCCTGAAGAAAGGAATTATGTCAGGAGCACGGGAAGGGACAGAAAACTTGGCAGAGAAAGAACACACAGCTCACTGGAACAGCTTTGAGGAACATGTGGGCTGCAGAGAGGGAGGTAACTTATGGTTGTTGTTTCATATATAAAGACAGCATGAGAGAAAGGTGACAGGAGTAGAGGTGATATCAAGCAAGTTTCAAAAAATTCTCAATGTCTTTTCCATCCAAACTAGGGCCCCCAAAAGTCAAGAATGCTTTATTTTCATTGTAATCAGGCTACATGCTACAAATAGAAAGCTCATCAGAATTCGGGAATAAATTCAGCAAATGTCACCATCTGAAATTGAGGCAAATAAGAATCAACATAAAAAAGGATAAGCTTTGCCATCTGCAGAAGTAACTCATCTTGAATATACTGCTGATGAGAAGAGGGGATTCCCCATTTCTAACTGTTAAGGTTCCAGAGTATCATCCTTAACTCATTAAGATGACCACGTCAGAAAGACATAACTAAAATATTAAAGAAAGCCACAATCTGTATAACAATTTAGAACACCTTGTTATAAATCAACACCACTCTGAATGACAAAGTAGATACTTTGATATTAAGAATTTTTCCTGTTTTTAAAGGAAAGAGGGCTCTTGACATTTACTTGATCAATTCTGGTTCTTTATGCAGAAATACTTTAGAAATGAGAAGAATAAATCCAAGTAGATTTCCAAACCCAATACTCCAATGATGGCCCTCTTATTCCAGTCACCAGTGAACTCAGTCTTGTCAAATCAATTTTATGCCCTACCTTGACTTGGACTCTCAGCAGTATTCAACTTCCTTCCTCTTGAGGCGTTCTCTTTTTTGTGACACATTCCCTTCCAGGTTTCTTTCAGTCTCACTGGCTGTTGCATTCCCTTTTCCTTTGCTGACTTTTTTAGTGCTCAATCTCACAATAAAATGATTCCCTAAGGCTTGTTACTTTGTTCTCTTTTTTTCCCTCTGTCTACATATTCTTTCTAGGCGATCTCATTCAGACCTATGGTTTTAAATACTATCTATATTCAGATTACATACATTATTACATTTTTAGTCCTGAGTCAAAGATTTATATATCCAACTGTTTATCATTTCCACTTAGATGGGTGACATGTATCTCAATGTGAGTTAAGACCCAACTGGCTTTATCTCAGCAAATGGGAATCCTCATTTGTCTAGGTGACCAAGTCATAAACGAAAGCATATTCTTGATCTTCCTCCCTGTCTCCCACAGGTACAGGTATATCCTTAATCTGTCCACTTCTCTCTATTCAAACAATACCGTAGTCCAAGTCACCTGGACGACTGAACTGGCCTCACAACTGAGGCTTATTTCCCTTCTGCAGCCCTCCAATTCTTCCCTGAGATCTTTCACAGATAACATCTCTTCCCTATTTAACTCTCCACTGCTTTCCCATTGTCGTAAGAATGAAAACCCACGACTTCAGACCCTCGCATCATAGAAATTCCAAGAATTTATCTTGCATTATTCTACCCCTCACTTGCTGGACACCAGTCATACTTGCCCTTCCTGCTTCCAGACACACCTCGCTCATACATGACTTCTGAATTTTGTACTTCCTGTCCTCTCTTCCAGTAGCAGCAGCCTGTCCCAGGATGTCCATACGCCAAACTTCTCTATATTATTTAATCTCATCTCCAATGTCTTTCCTGACCACCCAGTCTGAAATAGTCTTACTTCCACATTTTTATGTTTTGTTGTCTGTGCAATATTTATCATGGTCTGAAATCATCTTATTTATTTAATTGCTGATTTTCCATCTTCATAGCTTAACCATATGCTCCAGAGAAGGAAGGCCCTTTTCTGTCTTGTACACAGTTGCATTTCTGTCTTCTGGAATAGAATCCAACATATAGAAAAGTTTAATAAATATTTTGAATTAATAACTATCTTAAATTATATATAATACACATTATATAGTAAATATGTTATATATAAATATGTTTTCTCCATATAGGGAATATATCATATAGTATATTAAATATATGATTATATAAATATAATAAAATATATATAAATTTATATATAATATACCATCCTTGTATAACCCTATAGGGGAGGTATTAAATTTATATACGTTCCAAAGAAGGGAACACCAAAATCAGAGTAGTTAAGAGTTTCAAAGTTTGTTTGTGAATGCATGTTGAGAATTTAAATTCATATTTAAAAAAAAAATCACTACAGTACAATGTTCTCTTAGAAGGTTAAACAAATCTAGACATTCTTATTTTTGTTTAATATCAATGTTGTGGAAGTTAATTTATGTGTCTCAGTCTGTTGGAGTCTCATAGTCTCCAGGTATTCAAATAATTATGCATTTCTGGACCCAGCATTCTATGAGGCCTGATCTCAGTAGTTAGCCAGATGCTCCTAAGTCATGTTCATAAAATTTCACTGGCTTTATCTCTGGCTCCATCTCTGTAGCCCAGAAATCATGACAAATCTAGTCTAGAAAATTTAGATCAGTCTGAGCAGATGAGAGGCCCTCTACACTTCAATACAACAAAGTTTAACCCTTTTAGAACACAGAAGCCTAATATGCCACCGTTACAGAATGGTGAAGATTCGAGATAGATACGTCTTCATTCCTGTGTTGCTTTACTCTCCAAGAAGGGCCCTACTTTGTTACAATGGCAAGTACAGATTATTTCAGAGCTATAGGTTCTAAAAATTACTGGGAAGGAAGGGTAATAGTTATGTATTAGAGCCCTTGAAATCAATAATTCCTGTATTTAAATATATTTTTAATAATAGCTAATAGGGTGCCATGTTTACAAGGAATGCCTAATTTTTGCTTTAGGAAGATAGGAAGAAATGAGCTGGTTGTTATAATTGATGTATAATCTCATCTTTTACTTGAAGAACTGGTCGAGATAAAATTACTGCTGGCTGGAATAAAAGGAGGGAAATGGGTAACAGGATGGAGAACCTCACAGTAAAAAATGTGGAATATGAGGCTTAGGGAAAGAGCAATGAAAGCCAGTGGTGGTTTTTAAAAGAGAATATTGTAAAGACAGAAACTGAAGTGTTTTCAAAAATGAATTAATACACTTTGATCTGGGATTCTCACAGCCAAACCATGTACACACATTACTTTCAAATTGTAAAAAATGACCTTGGTGTGCAAATGAAGTTTTCACTGTTTAGTTATGGATTTGAAAGCACAGTATTATTAAGCTACTAAAGCATATTTCTTCATAAAAATAATAGTAAAATTATGTACAGGCAGAAATAACCTGTATTTTAATAATATAATAATGAGTCCCAATAATAATAAATATGTTATGTACTATGACACATTGACCTGATATGAATTATTTTTAAAATATGTTATAAATACATAAAATACATAAATACAGAAGTTCTTTAAAAATAAAACCTTGATACACACACAATGGTATTCACATATTATAATCCATTTGTATATTGATTATACAAATGCACAATTCAATGGGTCAACATTGACAGAAATGTAGGCACATCCTGTACTAGTTTAACTCTATTATTAATTTATTTTGATGATTAAACCATAACTTTTCCTTATGTTAGGAACTAAATTAGCTTTTTCAAGCCACTAAAGATGACAAGGAAAACCAAGGTAGAACTTATAAATAACACCCGACAGGTGGGGAGATTACTAAATACTATTGACTCTTGTCATCAAAATGTAACCTCATCCAGGATCGAGTCCCGCATCGGGCTCCCAGCTCCTTGGGGAGTCTGCTTCTCCCGCTGACCCTCTCCTCTCTCATGCTCTCTCTCACTCATTCTCTCTCAAATAAATAAACAAAATCTTTAAAAAAAAAAAAAAAGTGACCTCAATTCACATTCTGTTGAGAAAAACACAATCTAATCATTCTTCAGTTCTAAGGAACTGATGTAGTAGCACCACCTCTCTTTAGCATTGATGTAAGAATCTCAAGGAAGGAATTTATTTAGATAGAATCTTAATACTTGGTTATGTGATAATGTTATGCAAGAGATACAACAGACCACCTTGGCAAAACTCCCTTGATGAATGAATTACCCTCCTTGGTTTTAAATATTTGTTGAAGAATATAAGAGCTATGAGCTTAATGAGCTGGGGAGGGTAAAGGCACAGTCAAAATATCCTGTGAACGACAAACCAAGTCCCATTCCTCTTTAAATTCCAGTGACCAAGAGAACAGATCAGGGAGGAGAGTACCTAATCAATCAGATGGTAGGACTTGTGTCTTGCCCTTCATGCAGAATGATCACAGGGCACTTAACTTTAAGACAACTCACTTTCCTGACTACAACAGAAGGGAGGCAGAATAAAACAAATTAGTCTAAGACTCAAAAATGCCAAGGGCCCTATTAAGTATAAAAAGCTAATAGGGTATGTGCTTATACACACAAGTGTGTGCATGTGTCTCAGAGAGTGGCAGTGTAAAAAGAAATTAGCAGCACATGCTGCTTTAGCAAGACCATACAGAGTCTTCTTGATTCATAAAACCTGACTTACGAGCAAATCTCATACAAAGCTAAGCAGCTTTAAAAGAGGAGCTCAGATGGAAAGACAACAGGGTTACTTAGATACAAACGTTACTTTTTTTTTTTAAACATCACCAAAGCAATTGGTGTTATGTTTTGATGCTATATTGGTGGGATAAGGGGAAAACAGAAGAAAAACAAACCTTCCGTGTGTGTAAGTATTTTAAAGCATCTGGGGGAAGAGGAGTTAAAGGGGAAGTTTATTTTAGTAGCGATATCAAGTGAAAACTTGGTAATTATATGCAATTTTACATCCTCCCTTATTTTTTTCTTTATTACTATTTCATTAGTCTTTTCTTTTTCTTTAAAAAATACACTGTAATAAAGGCATCCACGTGATTCCCTGGATATGTAATTGAAATCACTAATCGTGGCAGATGCTGAAGCTATATCCAAAAGACAGGCTGCAAAATACACTGTATTTTGTGTATATATGGATGACAACTGTAGTAGTCTAATTAAACCATCACCCTGCAAGGAACCTGGTAGGAAAGAAAAGGGGTTAGGTCCTTTTACATATGTGTTTCATTTCTATTAAATAAGTAAAATGTGAACAAATAAAATAGAAACACATTACATATTTTCTTATAAATAATGTTTCAAAATTCCATTTTTTTTTATAGAGTGAGAAATCACAAAATGAGAGGCATTTGGGGATCTGTTTTAGTCAGTAAGAGAGCCAGATGGTTGTAACTTACAAGGCTCAAGATTACAGACCAGTCTAACAAATAAATGGTCAGTAAGAATTTATCAATCCTTTCCATGCGTCCACTCATTCTAGAATTGGCAAGATTATATAATTTATATATATGTAATTATATATATTACATGGAATTATATCATCATTCCATTCCACACCCAAGCCTCTGGCCAGGACTGGCCCAATGGAATCACCCCTGGTGAGACCCCTGCAGGGCTGGGAGGCTCCCTCAGAACTCGAGAGAAATTTTCCCATGGGAAAATCCTCCCCTATAGGGCACGTTGTAAATTCTCACACTGGTCATCTTTGATCAAAAAAAGGTTCCATTCCACCATTTGAGGAAGCAGTTCACCTCCTAACATGAGTTCGCTTCAGCAGCTTATACAAGCCACCACCAATCATGCAGATTCACCACTGCACTATCATAGGCTGCTGAAACCTACAGCCATCCAAATGTTTCTTACGAGTAAAAATAATGACCAAGATTTATTGGGCCTTTAAAATTAGGCACTGCTACTTTCTCCATTTTATAGTTGATGAGCCAAAAACTGACGGAGGTTAAATCACTAAGGTCATATCTTTTATAATGGGTGAGCTGAGATTTCTTTTCTTTTTTTAAAGATTTTATTTATTTATTTGTCAGAGAGAGAGAGAAAGAGTGAGTGAGCAGAAGCAGGGAGAGCAGCAGGCAGGGGAAGGAGCAAGCTCCCCGCTGAGCCCGGGGGGCCCAATGTGGGACTCGATTCCAGGACCCTGGGATCACGAACCGTACCGAAGGCAGCCGCTTAACCAACCGAGCCACCCAGGCATCCCAGGTGAGCTGAGATTTCAACCCACATACATTTTATTCTAAAATACATATTTTTAACCACTATTTCAAACTATGGTAATTAAATTTTCTATTAAAGCAAGCATAACATATGCTTATGATAACTGAACTAGACTACAACAAAAGACAAATATATGAAGAAAAGACAAAATTAAAAAAGAACCCTATCGCTTGCCTAAGAGGCTATCTGCTCATCTTACAGATTTAATGCAATCTGAGTCCTAACTTCACGTCAGAAGCCTCCCAGAAGCTTGTCCTCAGCTCTCAAAAGCAGATGCCTGCTTGGCAATAATCTGGTGCCTGAAAGCTTCCGAATCAATCGAGGGCAAAGTGTTTACCTGTCTGTCTTTCTCTCTGTAGTAATAATGGTTATGCCTCTCCAACCATCTCCCTTCTAGAGGCACTCAGTGCTTCATGAGGAAGACAGAAGGAAAAGAAAAGGAAGTCAGAGTCCTGCTTCCCAAGGTACCAACTCTACTTGAATGTTTCTTCACCACAGCTAATGTCCCCTTTTATATTTGCCCAATTTCGGGGGCTGGTACCTTACCCTTTCAGAATGGAGTCAGGAGATCTGCTTCCCTCTGTAATTACCAATACTCATTTGGTTTCATAGGAGCCTAAGGTTCTGTGTGAAGACATTTTTAAAGAAATGTGATTAAAACTTTGAACTGAAATTCAACATGTTTTGGATGGCTTTTCTATCTGTAGAACTGAAACCTTTCTCCTGAAGACCACTCAAAAAGACTCTCTTACAAGGCACAAAATCTATATACTTTTAGTAGCTTGAATATTCAGTGCCGGTGAAAGTTATTAATTCCTCTCAAAAGAACTGCCATAGGGGTGCCTGGGTGGCTCAGTGGGTTAAACCTCTGCCTTCCACTCAGGTCAAGATCTCAGGGTCCTGGGATAGAGCCCCGCATCGGGCTCTCTGCTTAGCGGGGAGCCTGCTTCCCCCTCTCTCTCTGCCTGCTGCTCTGCCTACCTGTGATCTCTCTCTGCCAGATAAATAAATAAAATATTAAAAAAAAAAAAAGAACTGCCATAAAGGTGAGTTTTCAAGATGTGAATTTGCCTTAAGGAATCTGACACTGAGGTCATACAGTAACAACGTATATTACATCCTTTTGGAGCATAACTTTCCACTGACATCCCCCAAAAGTAAAAAAACTGTAAATGCAGAAGATCCTTGGATGTAGAGATTTACCATTTGTGATTCTGTGTATCCATGAGTATTCCCAAAGGTCTCATAATATGTCGTCACTTGTGCTTTTTGTTGAGGCATGCATTTCAATCACTGTGAGCTGGTTTGCCTAACTCATAACTGAGTCTTGCCAACCTCCCAACATCAGCATTTCATCATGCTTGTCATATTCTCTATTTATCCCCGGGAACCATTAGTGCAATTAAAGTAAAATCCAAAGCTCTTAAATGGCTTACAAGTCCCTGTATGGTCTGCCCCTTTCCACCCCACCCAGTTTCCTGGCCTCATGTCAAACTACCCTTCTCTCATATTCTTCCACAGCCCTACTGGTCTCCTTGCTAAACACGGAAAGTACATCCTAAAGTAAGACCTTTGCCCTTCCTATCCCCTCTACCTGAGGTACTCTTTCTTCTTCCTGGTATCTACCTGCTTGGCATAGTCCCTCAGTTCTAGCAGGTATCTGCTCTTGATGTTTTTTTGGCGGGGAGGTCTTTTTTGACCCATATCAAAAAAGACTTCCAATAGTGATATTTCTCATCCCCTTCATCTCGTTCCACTGATTTTCATGGTACTTATCACTCTGTAAAATACTGCATTTATGTGTTTATTAGCTTATTGCCCCCTTTGAACCCTCCATCCCCATCCTACACTTCCTTGCTTCCTGTTTCTTGGTCCTCTAAAGCACCCTTACTTCAGTCACTTACAAAGCCTGGTCGCAAAGCTGGCCTCCAAGCCTCTGGGAGCCCCAGGATATCCTTCTAGAAAATCCCTTTCTTCTTCATTTCGTTACCATCCAAACAAAACCAGCTTATGCTAAGAATCTTTAACTGGCACACCAGACTTCCATCCTCTCATCCCTAAACTAAAAGGGGATTGTTTACCTTCAAAAGGTCCTTTTGCCATAAGGAAATCTTTTTAAAACCGGGCTGTATGTTTCTTAGGAAAACACTGTAATACTTTTAAATGGC
The DNA here is from genome assembly GCF_963455335.1 of Martes martes. Lineage (NCBI taxonomy): Eukaryota > Metazoa > Chordata > Mammalia > Carnivora > Mustelidae > Martes > Martes martes. The sequence goes on from NC_137895.1 coordinate 70,764,664, forward strand.
TGACTTGAAGTCTAGTTACAATTAGATCCCATAGTAAAAAATAAACAAAGTAGTGGTTACCAGGCCATATAGCAAATCACTCAATCACCTGACAAGACCGTCCCACCAAAAGGACCGTCTGAAAATTAAAGTTCTGTCAGTGTGGGCTTGGTTGGCAGCACCTCGAAATTTCATCTGCACTATGGCAACCACACCTCAGTGAAAGTGTTTACATGAGGGATGTGAAGTCCAGCTTACAATGGAGCTGCACCCCCAACTCCAACCTGGCCTGTTAAGGCTACTTTTGATAATCCTCTCCAGCTGCCTCAAGGCAGGAACATCAAAAGGGCACATCAAAGCTCCCAGTCACAGCGGAGAAGAGCCTGCAAACCCGGTGTCGCTTTTTTCTTCAGGATTCACAACAAATGCAAGTCTTCAGGCCTTCCCCCAAGGAGGAGAGAGTAATTTAAAAAAATTCTAGGCAGCCTGCCCTGAGGGAGTAAAGAGACACCATCATTGCAGGTAGAGGATAAAGCCACTTCTCCCAATCACACATTTCTGAGAGTCGGAGGGCTGTTCTAACAAGAAAAAGAAAACAAACAAACCCACACACAAGAAAAGTTTGATCCATGCTTCACTGGTGTGTGTATTTTAAAATGCAAATAACAAAAGCTGAAAATGATGAAGTGAGCATGTGCTGTCTCACTGACATGCGAGACAGGCAATTAATGAAACTCTGGGCCACAATATCAGCTGCCTGCTGACTTCTGCAATTGAATTAAAACTATCATAAGAATAATACAAGGACTTGCCCTTGTCCTTCTTGTCTATGTGTTTATTTAATTTTCTGTCCAACTGACTCTCAAATAAATTGGAAACAGCTGCCATTTTTTGATTCAGTAGCTCCATTACCCCCTTGTGACATCATTCTGGGCACGAACACTAACAATAGGTCATTATGTAGCAATTACTTTATTGATTTATGGAAGTTTTTAAGTTCCCTCAGGAATATGCACATTCAAGGGGAAAAAAGACCACTTCTATTCTCTTGTTAAGGAGAAAAACCAAACTACAACGGCTGGAATAATGTTGCTCAGATGGGACCTTCCTTACAAGGGACGATTGTAGGAACAATTCTTGTTTTGTTGATTTTCTGTAAGTAAGAGAGAAATGAGGGAACACTATAAAGTTTGAAAGTTATAGTACCCATAATTGAATGAAGTAACTAAGCAAACAGATGACTCAGTGCTGCTGTTATGTAATAGGAGGACTTCAGTGATATAATAGAAGTTACTTGAAACAAATTAAGTGTTCAAACTCCCATGATGAATGAATTTTCTGAGCTTATGCATAACATTTCATGAATACCACTGCATGAAAACATGCTTTCCTTCTCAATTCAAATGGATATCATAAGATTTCACATTTAAGTTAAATGCCTGCCCTACACCACTCAGTGGATCATATTTGTAACAGCCTGTCCATTCTTAATCAGGCTGTTTACTTGGACCCCTGTATATAAATAAGCAGAAGTTTTCTCCCTTGTAAACAGCTGGTCTTACTTCACATTCCTCTAGTTTGGAGAACTCTAATCTAGAGATACAAAAAAAATTAAAAAAAAAAAAAGAATAATGTGCCCTCTGGGTAGTAACTTAACAGTGGGATTCTAACCTGATGAGCTGAGCAACAGCCTGCTTACATTTTGAGGAAAATGGTTGTTTCTTGATTGAAATCTGTATCTGCAATTTGTTGGCCCATATTGGAGGTCAAGAGTTTAATATTCTGGCTCTTCTGTCAATGTCCTGATAAAGAAACCATCTTAGGCTCAACATCTGGCTCGATTCCCCATGGGAAGAACAGCTATGGAAGAGACATTGCTGTGAGAACACATGGAGCTGTGGCTTGCCCTAGATCAGTCGCCTAAGGGTAAGCAAAGATGTTGAAACTTGAGTGTTTCAAAGGTAACAGGCAGCCTCTGATGAGCTTGAACTTCTAATGAAATTGTTTTTAGTTCTGACCAGATCCTAGAAGAAATTAGGAAATAATGAATGATTTAGGTCATAGATAAAAGTAGTAAGTCATCCCGCTCAGGACCTCCATCTTCTTAACTCATAGCTAGGACAAATTTCAGGAGTCCTTGATCATGCACAAGTCTTAAACCCTGTATTCTTAAGAGAAATGCCCAAAAAGTGGTTTAAAGAAGGAAGTCTCCTCTCTATTCTGATTTGGAAAACACTACTGACAGTCTTCTAGGTAGAGAATACAACAAAGGGGAAAGGATGTGTCCTAAATGTTGAAACTGAGTCCTGCTCCAGGGAGAAGAGCTCTGGAGAAAAGTAGAAGAAAACAAAGGCATAGTCCTGATTTTGGGGAGCTGACAATACAGCTCAGCCCCTAGATGGTAGTTCAAAAACAACACAGGTGACCTTACGTAATAGAAAACAAACAAACAAACAAACAAACAACAACAACAACAAAAAGCAAAGCACTGGTCTTCACATTAGGAGACCTCAATTATAATCACAATTACACTATTAATAGATATGAGATCTTGGATAAGTCACAATTTTCCTAGGACTCTATTTACCTCGGTGTGAACTAAAAATGGTGGATCAGGTAATACCTGGATCCCCTTTAGTCCTCACAAATCCCATAATCCTCATAAATCATATACCACACAATTTCTTGCTTGAGTTCTTATGCTATGATTTATGACCATATTCCAGCTAATGCATGAAACCAGTACAGGAGTCTCTGTTTAAAATTCAAAAAAACAAGAATATTTTACTTTGCTTATGCACAACACATCTTTCACACATCTGAATGTCACAATTCTTGCATTCTTCACAAGATAGCCCAAATCCATAACTCCTTATCAGGAAAACATTTGGAATCATGGCAAAAAAGCACATGTTAACACAAAGCCTTTAGTATTAAAGTATCATTTCTGAACTACCAAATTGTGCTTCCTTGATAATTGGTTGTTAGAGTAATACTTACAGATGAAAAATATTAGGAATGTGTAAAATGAAGGCAACATTTCATTTGGGATGATACAATTCATTGATATCTTTTTGACAGAGGTAAATCTAGAGCCAAGTCTTAAAGTTACAGTCATAGCATCTTGAAAGAGAAGCAGCAGTCATTCCATGGAGCAATGACAAGGAGTGGGCATAACAAGGAGACTAAATTTTGTGAAGTGGAATGAATGACTATGTTGGAGATAAACAGAGAATGTATGCACGTAGTATGAAATAAACTAGGGCTGGCATACCATTAGCATAAATAAAGAGAATCTACTTTGCTTCTTGGGGGGAATGCATGACTAAAGTAATGTCCAAGGAAGACTTCTTTTAGCCATGTGGTGAGTATGTTGTAGAATGGAGAGAATAGAAACAAATAACAAAATCAAGAGATGGCACAGTCAAAGAATGAAGTTATAAAACGCTGGACTAGGTTAATGACTATGGAAATGGAAAAGAAGGCTCAAATCCAAAAAGCCCAGCAAGAAAGAATTAACAGAATATGAGAACTAACTTGATATGTGAAGCCAAATGAGACTTTTACAAAGGAAGTAGTAAAACCTTAACTACCAGATGAATGTCCCAGAGAGTTAATTGGACAGTTGAGTCATTGGGAGAGGAACACAGAAAAGAAAATGTTTATTTCATTGAGCTCAGGGTATACATGCCCCCCTGTAGGTACAGCTACATGAAAACTTCGAGTTAATAAATAGATGTGGAAGTTCAGAGCTGGAGCATCACTTTTTCATTCAGCAAACATTCATCAAATATCAAGTAACTCTGATGCACCAGGCATGGTTCTAGATACCAGAAGAGAAGAGATAATAGGCATAATTCCTGCACTCCAGAAATTGTGTCTAGTATAAGAGAGAAAACTACTTAGCATCTTGTAATATTTATATCATCTTGTAATCAGACTGATAGACTAGTTAGTCAACATTATTCAACATAAGCCAAAGGAAATGTCCACAGCCCAGATGAGTATGTGAATTTGGGGAAGAAAGTTAAGATACTGCCTGGAGCTGGAAATTCCTACATAAAGGAAAGTCAAGAGGGAGAACAATCTAGAGATTACAGTTTAAGCATAACTAGTACTGGTAGTGGGATAAAATAAAAAACAGTAGAAAGAAAACAAGGGAGTTTACCATCATCTTTATCTTTCTATTCAGAATTGCATGAGAGTCTATTCTATGCAAGTAGAAGAAAGAAGACAAAGATTTGGGGGCGGGGGGTGTAGGGACAGAAACTATTATTAATACAGGTGATTCCACATATAGACTAAACCAAAAGATTCTACACATAAAATTTTAAAATCAGTAAGTCGATTTAGCAAGGTTATTATATTAAAGGTATTAAAGGTATATATTAAATGCTCAGAATTAATGTATGCCTTTATACATCTAGGAAAACTTGGAAAATAAAAACAATAAAAATTTTAAAATAGTAATACTTAATATTTCAACAAAATGCATCAAATATCTGAAAATAAATGTAATAAAAGACATCCTAGACATTTGTACCAAAAGCTATCAAACAATGCTGAGATAAATTAAAGACCTATAAAAGGGGAAATATACCATGTTCATAGATTGGAGGAATCAATGTTTTTAATGTGATAGTTCTTACCAAATTATCTGTGTATTTAATGTGATTGCAATCAGACCCCAGAGTTTTTGCAGAAACTGCTAAACTGGTTTTATAATTATATGAAAATACAAAGGACCTGGAAAATCACAGCAATCTTGAAGAAGAAAACAAATTTTTCCCTATCCAATCTCAAGACTTTTATAAATCTAAAGTAACTAGGACAATGTACAAAACTAGAACAATAGAACAGAATAGAAGGTATGGGAACACACCCATACACATACAATCAACTGTTACATGGCAAAGGTACCACTGCAATTCAGTTTGGAGAAAGGAGGGTCTTTTCAATAAGCAATATTGCATTAATTGAACATCTACATTTAAGAGAATGAATCTTGACCTGTCTTTCATATCAGACACAAAAATTAATTCAAGATTTATCATAGATCTAAATTTCAAAGAAGAAAACAAAAAGTTTTTAAAAAAATAAGATTATCTTTATGACATTATTTTTAAGATTTCTTAAATGAAGCATTACAGCACAAGCCTTTGAAAAGACTGAAAAGTTTGCTATTCTAAAATTACGTTCTCAAAGTAAGAACTTCTATATACAAAGAGCTCATATCCAAAACATATAAAGAACTTCTACAAATAAAAAATTTTAATGGAGAAAGGCTTGAAGAGTTGAATAGCAATTTCAAAAGAGGATACCCAATTGGCCTGTGTGCTCTGCATGGTGCTCATCATTGTTATTCCTGAGGAAAATGCAAATTAAACAAAAACTAGATGCAATCTCATGCTTTCTTGAGTTACTAAAATTAAGGAAGACTGACAATATCAAGCATTGGTGAGTAAGTGGAACTTTCATGCATTGTTGTTAAGAGACTAATTGATATAGTTACTTAAAAAACTTTTTGGCAGGGTCTACTAAAGCTAAACATTTTCATATCCTATGACCCAGAAATTTCACTCCTAAGTATATACACCCAACTGAAATTATTGTTATGTCACCAGAAGACAAGAATGTTCATAACAGCATTATTTATAAGAGGAAGGAAATGAAAACAACCAAAATGCCCATTAATAATCGAATGGAAATGCCCATCATCTATAAAATGGATGAATGCTCATACAGTGGAATACTACAAAACGAGGGAATGGAATAAACTACTGGTAAACACAAAATCAATGAATTTCAAGACATAATTTTGGGCAAAAGAAATCAGATAAACTAAAACCATTCCACAGTTCCATTTATATAAAGTTCAAAACAAGTAAAACTAGTCTTTTAACAAATAGTGGTAGGTTAACTGAAAACAACAACTGGACCCATACCTCATACCATTTAAAACTGACCCAAAATAAACTATAGACCTAAATGTAAAGCTGAAAACTATAAAACTTCTAGAAGAAAATAAAGAAGAAACTTTATTATCTTCAATTAGGCAAATATTTCTTAGCTATGACACCAAGAGCATCCATAAAATGTTCTGCTTTTCAACAGTGTTGAGGATACAAGACAAGCCACAGATTAGAAGAAAACACTTGTAGATCATATATCTAATGAAGTACTTGTATCCAGAATGCATAAAGAACTTTCAAACACAGTAAGAAAACAAACAACTCGTTTAAAAAAAAAAAAATCGCACACAAAAACACATGAGCAAAAGAATTGAAGAGACATTTGACTAAAGAAAATATATGGATGACAAATAAGCCATGAAGATGCTCAATATTATTGTTCATATGGAAAAGCAACATAAATAAAACCAGAATGAGATACTACTTCACATCTATTAGAATGGCTAAAATTAAAAAAGACTGACCATGCTAAGTGTCGACAAGGTTATGGAGAAACCAGGATTTTCAATTACTGCTAGTGGAAATGGAATGATAGAACCACTTTGGAAAAGTTGGGCAGAGTTTTTTTTGTTTTGTTTTGTTTTAAGTTAAATATAAACATACTACATGATCAAGCCATTCTGCTTGATATTTACTCAAGATAAATAAAAAGCCGATATTATGTTTACTACAACTTTATTTGTAATAGTAAAAAACAGGAAACAAAAATGGATTTTAAAAAAATGTGTGGCATATCCATACACTGGAAGTCTACTCAGCAATAGAACAAAAACAAAGTATTGAAACATGCTCTATCAAGTACACATTACAAAATAATTATGTTCAATGAAAAAGGCAAACAAATTAAAGACTGTATGATTCCATTTATGTAAAACACAAGAAAGTGCAAGGGCACCTGGGTGGTTTAGTGGGTTGAGCATCTGACTCTTGCTTTCAGCTGGGTCATGGTCTCAGGTCCTGGAATGGAGCCTCACATGTGGCTCTGCACTCAGTGAGGAATCTGCTTGAGATTCTCTCCCTTTGACCCTCCCCCTACTTATGCGCTCGCTCTCTCTCGCTCTCTCTCTCTCTTTCTCTAATAAGTAAATAAATCTTTAAAAAGAAAATACAGGAGAGTGCAATCAACAGTTGCTATGGGATTGGAGAGTAAGGAAGCAAGAAAGGGAGGGATTATGAAGAAGCCAGAGGAAACTTTTGGGACTGACGGGTATGTATATCATCTTGATTGATGTTTTTACAGATGTATATATGTCAAACCATCAATTTGTGCGCTTTGAAATATTTCATTCATTGTCTACCAATGATACCTTTAAAAACTATAGATATTTTAAATTGGCAAAATTAATCTCTGGGGTAGTAGTTCCTCAGAAGGGACATGAAGAAGCATGTGATAGTTTCATGTGCTATAGTTTCTATAGCTTGATATAGGTATATACGTGAAAAAAAAAGCAAAAAAATAAGCTATATATTCCATATTTGTGCATTTCACTATACTAAGTTACAATTCCATAAAAATAAGTTTTCCTTAAAAATAGTTAAAGGACTTAACATAGTAAGTATAGAGAATCAAGAACTACGACTTTCACAAGACATCCATAAATAAAAAACAGAAGAAAAGAAAAGAGAGAAGAAATGACAAAGCAGTATCAACAAAAATACTGAAAACATGGGAGGAATACATAGACAATGGTAAGTAAGTTTTGCTCCAGCAATTTAAAGGAATCCAACATGACCATATGAAAAATCTGGCACTGTGAACTATACTAACAAAATTACTGCAGTATACATTTTGTTCTGTTGTGCCCGAGTTTTCGCGTCCAAGAGACCACCAAGGAGCCAAGCACCCATGCAATCACATGAGGGTTTAATTCGACAAGCTTAAACTTGGGCCCAGGTATACCTGATGCAGCAGAGTCGGGACTTGGACCCCGAGCTTAGTTAAGGCAGCTGTATTTATGGGTTCCTGTTACTAAAGCAGGGTGGGGCTTCCTGGGACTAAAGCAGGGTGGGGGTCTTTAGAACTAAAGTAGGGTGGGGCTTCCAGGAACTAAAGCAAAGTAGGGGAAAGTTCAGCCCTTGGGCACAGGGGTCTGAGATGGCTGTACTTATGCTAAAACCTGAGGTGGGATGGCCTTGATTTTTCTCAGCCTCCACAGCTCACCTTTTCTCTCTCTGCTGTCACACTTTCTTATTTTACAATCCCCTTCTTTTGTTCTATCTAATCCAGTTGGATCAAACACTAGCCTTAAAATTTCCTCTCTTAGCTTTGTTCCACGGCATAGAGTCTCTCTCTCCTGATCATGATTCTGGTCTTTGTCTTCTGTGTTTATGCAGTAAAACACAGGTGAGAGGTTTTCTCTTCCACACGGCCTGCCATACGCCTGGAAGACATGTCCCCAGTAGGATAGATGTGATCTCTTACCTGCCACTATCTGACTGATTATTGTATGAAATAGCAGGAATGAGAGGAATAGGTAAGAGAGAGCAGAGATAGGACTGAACACAGAGAATAAGAGATAGCTGAAGGGCTGGGAATAAAGGGGTAAAAGCATTTGAATAGGTCCATGCCAGCATGGGTTGCTAGATTTGCTTCAGGGGATCAGAGTAATCTAGGGGGAATCAGCAACACAAAAGGACAGATTGTGAGAGATTACAATGAAAGAGGATGGTGAGTAGGTGGAAATATTTGACATAATCATGTAAGAAAGCAGTGAATTTTGGAAATACTTGCAGAGAAATCAGAATTCAGTGCAGGATTTTTATTTTAACATGTGAATGTCATAAACAGAGGAAAAAGAGTATTTGGGAAGGAGTTAGTATCTTTTCCCCTAAATTCACAGAAAAGAAGTGAGCAAAAGAAAGGAGTTTATACCTCACTTTAAACCCACTGAATTTAACTTCTAGAATAAAATGAAGGGAAATAATTTTGGTGTCTTCCTGCTTTGTGTTTACTCTACAGGTCTGGAGGACTGGGGTACTGGGGTGTGCATATGGTGAATGGGCATGGGCTGCCATGGAATTTGACAGAGAGAAAGACAGTGTCATGGTCTGGAGATAGCTGGCCACTTTGAAAGTTAAAGATCTCAAAACTGCTATAGAGCAAGACAATGCTCTGAAAATCAGGAGGACAAAACAGATGACAGGGTTTTGTGGTTTAAGGAAGTTGAACTATCAGTTGAAACAAAACAAACCAAGATCTCAAAGTACATAGTATTGGAATTTCCAGATAATCACTGAGAGAAGAATGCTCAAAATAAGCAGCATTGTGACACCCAGAAACCTAAATTCTGACGTCTTTTAAACTGTGCGAAGTGGGTTATGCTGAGCCCACAGGTGTATGGGATGCACCGGCTGCCAAAGGGAGAGTGAAGTACCATGGAAAGTTGCTACATGATTTCATATGTTTCATTGTTGGTCACCTTCCAATCTAAATTATCAGCTCGCCAAAGATGGATAAAATTACATAATATGATTAACAGCTTTAAAACTCGAAGGTTAAAGAGTCATCACAGATTTTAATTGAGGCAGATGTGAAGTGACCCTTTCCAAAGGCAAAAGATGCATATATAAACATTACTCTGCTCTCCGACCAAACTAAGACTATAATCCAATGTATACACATACATATTTGTACCTATGTGTACATGTATATGGAGAATGCAGGTGAGTTTAACAATTTCTATACCATAAATGAAGACAAAAAGAAAACACTGAAGGAGAGGGAAAAGGCTATATATTGTAGTTGAAGTAACTAGTATTCAATGATATTTTCCCCTGAACCAATGATCCTAAACTCCCTGTATTTATTCCTTAAAGTAGTCCCTCCTCCTAAATCTGAACGGGCCCCATGACTCATTTTGACCAATAGAACACGGCAGAAGTCAGCTTTCAATGCTAAGTCATTTGAAGTAGCTTTGGCTTGGGCTTCCCAAAGCTCTTTCGAGACCTTTTTATCTCAGAACACAGCCATCAAGCCATACGCATAGTGTCCCAGTCGATAGCCCTCAGTGATCTCCCATATGGCAGCCATCAGCTGCCAGCTACCAGAATGCACTTAGAAATTTCAATCCAGTCTTACTCCTAAATAACATCAACATCCAACATCGCATGGAGCAGAAGAACAGCCTAGCAGAACCCAGTCAACCCACAGAACTATAAGAGAGAAGTCAGTTTCTGTCCTAACACGTTGTGTTTAAAAGGTTTATTTTGCAAGAATCAATAGCCAAAATGATTTATCAATTTCTTAATGTGAGAGCACACCAGTTAGATATTATCATGTAGCAAATCACCCTAAAAGAATGATTTAAAACATGGAGTCATTTAACTTTTTCTTAAAGGGCCAGATAGTAAATATTTTAGTCTTTATGGACCACATAGTCTCTGTCCCATTTACTTAATTCTGCCATTGTGGTGCGAAAGAAGCCAAAGACAATACATAAACAAATGGGTATGGCTGTATTCCAATAAAACTTTACAGAAATTGGCAGGTGGCCCACAGCCATAGTTTGTTAACCTCTCTTTTCAAAAAAGACCCATGTATTATTACTCACAGTTCTATAGGTCAGGGGGGTGGTTCTGCTGATCTGAGCCAGGTTTAGCTGATCTCAGCTTGGTTCGTTCATGCACCTGTCATCAGCTGGCAGGTTAGTAGGGATCTGGCTGGTCTATGATGGCCTCATGTACAGCTGGTGTTCTGCTGGCTGCCAGCTGGAGTGACAGGGGTGACTGGGACACATGTCTCTTATCATCCATCAGCCTAGCCTAGGCTTGTTCATATAGTGGTGGCAGAGTTCCAAGGAAATAAACAAAAACACACAGGTCTTTTGAGGCCTAGACTCAGCATTGGTACATTTTTACTTCTGCTCTATTTTATTGGCCAACATAAGTCACATTGGCCACGTAAGTCACATGGAGGAGCTGAAAGTCGCAATGCAAATGGCATGGGTACAGGTAGATGTGGAGCATTGTGCTCTTTTTGCAAATCATGTATGGATATGTAAATCTAAGAGCTAAGATTTTTGAAATGGGAGTGTTCCATTTTCTTTATTTTATAAATTAAAAAAGTGAAATCCACAGAAAGGGATTGGCTCCACTAAGTCATTCTTCTTAGAATTGTATGCTAACTAGGTTATGGGTTTTTGACCCTTAGAATGTCCACATAGGGCCTTAAGGGGGTCCTAACACAACTGTGAAACATTTCTCTTCTACACACAATCTTAGTTAGGTGGCCTCTACCTCAAAGTTTCTAATTCCAGTAAAGGCACACCTAGGGTGACCACCAAGATCTCTTAAACTCCCTCTTATATCCAGACAGCCCTTCGTTATTATACTCTTAGAATCCTAATTCCTAATTTAGCATATCTTCAGCTTAAAATGTTTCCAAACATCTGCATCACTTGGTCACATGCCATGAATATGGAGTGGCCTGGTGATAATAAGTCCAATGAGAATGACTCTTACTCAAACAGTTCAGCCAAAGACTTGTTGTAAACACACTTAGAATGAGGTGGCTACAGGCTACAAATTAGTCACCAGCTGCCACAGTTATAGGCAACATCCCTACTAGTCAGTTCATAATAACCCACAGGGACTTAAGAGAATGTTCAAGCTAAAACCTTTCCTTCCATTCTCAATTGCTGTGCTATTGGAAAAACAGTAGAATTATCTTTCCCACCCTGACTTAATGACTTCCGGTCAGGATACAGCCTATATTATGTTCAATCTCCTACTCAAAGTTTAAAAGCTTATAAAAATAAAATTTTCTGCCTTTGCTTTACCCTATGGACAGGACTGACTTAAGCCAGAGCATATGCAAGGAGAAGCTGAGTCTCAGACTCCAGAAACGTATTACAGTTTGTCCTGGAATCTGGACTATCCCCAAGTCGTCTCCATTTCATTAAGCTAGTAAGTTGTTCTGAGGTTTTGTTTGTGTTTTCACAACTCAAAAAAATTTCTAAAATTTCTTTGTAGCTGACTTGAAAAGCAGCATTCTAGTTTGTCTCTACATCAAGCACCTTCTATGTAATTCAAAACTTATTAAGAGTCAACCCTAGGGGCGCCTGGGTGGCTCAGTGGGTTGGAGCCTCTGCCTTCGGCTCGGGTCATGGTCTCAGGGTCCTGGGATCGAGCCCCACATCGGGCTCTCTGCTCAGCGGTGAGCCTGCTTCCTCCTCTCTCCCTCTCTGCCTGCCTCTTTGCCTACTTGTGACCTCTGTCTGTCAAATAAATAAATAAAATCTTTAAAAAAGAAAAAAAAAAGAGTCAACCCTAAACCCAATGTTAGGCAACAAACAATCTCCTAAACATAATCTGAAACTAATTCTCATGCCATAATAATAAACTGAGCTATGCAGCTCCAACATAAGTAATTTTCTGAACTTCAGCAGCACTGACTCAATATCACTATGCTCACTTGTTTTTATGGCTTCAACCGTTATAGTGTGGCATCACCGATTTTCACCTTCAGTTCCCTGTACCCACATACAAACTGCTGAAGCCTATAGGTTCTACCTTCCTCAAATCTCGGCAGTTGGTCTTCTCTTCTCATTCTCTTTGCCCCTACTTGCATGAAGTTCTTATGCAGGCAATCGATGTGTTCATGTTCATGCTGTTCCTTGTAATAAAGTGTCTTTTCTCACCATCTCTGCCTACTAAAGCTTCACTTATACTATAATAATATTAGTTTTTCCCCAACCAAATCTGACCACTCCACTTATGCCACCTCTTTTTCCACCTCTGTTGTGGCATAATAAAATGAAACAAAATGAATGAATGAACAAATGATGTATAATAATGAATGAAATATTGAATGAAAATTATCATCCATTTTATAGGCCCATTATTTATGTATATTTGTTGTATAGTGCCCCCACCCCTTCCAGGAAGCTAATTTCCCTCTAATTTAAGGGGCCTTTAGCATATCTAACATAGAACTTAACTTTCCAAGGCAAATCTGCAAAAGGCCTCACTGTAATACCTAATCCTTTCTGTCCATATAGCAGCAGTTGTACCAAATCTAGCAAGAAGAGTCTCATGGGGAAGTAGAACCCACATTTCCACAACCACATAGGAAATGTAAAGGCAAAATTGTTAATAGCCTTCCCAGGGTTTTAGCTCTTGCTATGATGTCTCCATGATTTCATCATGGTTTGAGAGTAATGAAGTATCTCAATGCAGGTTTCAAAGCATAAAATAAAAATAAGTGTGCTTTGGTCATTTTTTCCAAAGCCTGGTTTTGTTATTAAGGTCTACAAGTTTCTTTCATACGTAACCTGATTACACAACAGCATCAAAATTCATTTCTAAAGTAGGTAGTATTACCATGAATCCTGTTAAAATGCTTTAAGAGCAACTTCTTACACAGAAATATCAAATACTATGTTATTTTATATCTCTTTTCTTCAGTGTAAGATTGGCTTTCTTCTTTATGAGCAACTCACCTTTTTAGTAAAGATATTTTCTTTTTTTCAACGAAATAACTACATATTTCTTTGAGATTTTTGAAATCTTCATGAGTGCAAAGATGAGAAAAGAAAGAAATTCAAGTCTCATGGTATTCTCAAAACAGATATATTATAATTAGGGTAATTAACTCCTAGACCTAGAGCAGCAGTATCTGAACAAAATCTGTGTACATACCTTTGGGTATATATTTGTGGGTTTCATCAATACTTGCTTCTTTTTTTTTTTTTTTAACTTATTTTAGAACTGTGATTGAAATCAAGTTTACAGGTCTGATCGCATATGAATTAATTAGTTTTGTTCCATTCCTCAGTAGCTTCCATTTATTGAGTGCCTACTCTGAGCCAGTCATCATGACATGCTCTCTCTACATTTATCTCAAAAACTACCAAATATGATCCCCTACCTATGCTTCCTCTTCCAGTGAAAAGCACCATTGTCCGTCCAGTTGGCAAGCAAGAAACATACTTGTTGCCTCCTCTCTTACAATGCTTATTTCCAATTCTCACCAAGTTCAAGGAATTTTACCTTCTAAAAACATCTAGGGTCAATCTATTATCTCTCTGGCTTCGCTGCCATTCTCCTATTTCAAAATGAAATAAGCTACAACCCAACTACTGAAAGAGCCAACTAGTTTTCTTGCATTTACTCTGGGGCTCTTCTTGTCCACACTCAACCCTAGTGTCTGTCCAAGTCTTTGCTTTTTTTTTTTTTTTTTTTTTTTTTTTTTTAAGTAGTTTGTCTTTTTGTTACTGAGTTTTAGGAGTTCTTTGTATGTTCTCGATATAAGTGTCTTTTTCAAAATGTACAGCGTGTTCCTGGCAAATAACAGGAAGTCAATGTTCCTTTTCGAATAGATGAATGAATAAAACCCCTTAGAGCATAAATCGCCCTAGTTTATGGCTAAAGAAACAGATTCTCAGAGAAGTTAGGGTTTTGCACAAGTTCACCTAATAACTTGCAGAATCAGGATTGGAAACCAGGTCTACCTGATTTCAAACAGATCTTTCTGCTGTGCTGTATTGATTCCCTATTCTCTCTCTCTCTCTCTCTCTCTCTCTCTCACACACACACACACATACACACACACACACCCTTAAATTTGTTGAACCATCTTATAAATGTGTGTCTTTGTTAGTTCCTGGATAAGGAAAGGGGGGAATGTCAAGATAATATAAATGAAAACAGATGAAGGATACAGGTGCTATCAGTAATAGAAAAGTTATGCAAAGCTTATGTTCCATTGTGATTGGGTCAGTGACCTGTCAGTCTCCTATCTCTCTATCTTCCATCCTTCCGTGTACCCATCCATCCATAATCTATCTAAAAAAGATAATTTCTCTATTTATAAAGTGTGTGGTCTAAGGCATACTTTTTCTATCCTGATAAAGGAAGCTAATAATAATAAGTGTATATCAGGAAGAATTATTTTCTACAGTTCATTTTTTAGTAAAACTTTTCTTCAGAAAAATGCATAAAATTTTAGTGTTCAATAAGATGAGACTGACAAATAAATGCAGGTGTATAATCCACACTACTGTCAAGATAAAGAATGTTTTCATCACCTAGAAAATTCCTTCATGCTCCTACCCAATCTCATCCACCCCAGGAACAACCATTTTTTCTTCTTTTTTGTTTTTTTTGTTTGTTTGTTTGCTTGCTTTAATCATAGATTAGTTTTGCCTTTTCTAGAATCTTGTATGAATGGAGTCACAGTATATACTCTTTTGTCTCTGGCTTCTTTCTCTCAGCCTAATGCCTTTGAAATATATCATATTGATATATTTATCAGTCATATATTCCTGTTTTATAGGTATTATTCCATTACATGAATATGCCACAATATTTTTATCCATTCCCCTTTTGCTTTATTTCTGATTCAGAGATATTAGGAATAAAGTAATTGTGAGTCATTTTGAACATGTATTTCTGTGGATATATGCTTTCCATTTCTTTTGGCTTAGTGTCCAGAAGTGGAATGCTAGGTTATATGGTAGGTGTATGTTTAACTTTATAAGAAATAGACAAAATTTCTTCTAAAGTGGCTGTACTATTTTTCATGCCTACCATCATTGTATGAGAATTCTAGTTGCCACATATCCTAGCCAACATTTGGTGATGACAGTAGTTTAAATTTTAACCATTCTAGGGATTAATAATGGTATCTCATTGAGTTTTTTAGTTTGCATTTCCTTAATGATTAAAGAGGCTGAATATTTTCTCAATTGTTTATTGGCTATTTCTCTGTATTATTTTGTAAAGTATCTGAACATGTTTTTTCCTAATATTAAATAGGGTAGTTTAATCTTCCTATTAGTGAATTTTAGGAGTTCTTTATATGTTCTGGATACAGGTCTTTGGCAGATGCATGTTTTACGAGTATTTTGTGGCTTGCCTAATTTTGCTTTTTAATGGAGACTTTTGGTGAGCAGAATTTAAGTCTAATTTTCAGGTTTTTTTCTTTACAATGATGGTTTTATGTGTTTTGTCTAAGAAACCTTTGCTCATTACTGGGTCTCAAAAAATATTCCTTTCAGGAGAGGTAAATAGGCAGAGTACAGAGAACTTTTAGGGCAGTGGAAATTATATACCATGATAGTAAATACATCATTGTATGTTTGTCCAAACCCATAAAACTTACAATACCAAGCATGAACTATAATGGAAATTATGGACTTTGGATGATTGTGGTGTCAATATATGTGGTGTCAATATATGTTCATCAGTTGTAACAAATATACCATTCTGATAACAGGAGGCTGTGCATGTGTGGGGGCAGGGAATATACAGGAAATCTCTGCACCTTCCCCTAGATTTTGCTGCAAACCTAAAACTACTCCAAAAAAATAAAGTATTTTTAAAACTAGGAGTGCCCACGGGGACACTCCTGCTATTTTAAAAAAATACTTTAGGATGGTCCTAGGATTTAGGACTCCCAGCCGGGAGTTTGCTTCTCCCTCTTCCTCTGCCTCTCCCTTTCCTCTGCATCTCCCCCAGCCTGTGCTCTCGCTGATCTCTTTCAAATAAATAAATAAATAAAATCTTTTTTAAAAAAATGAATTGGGTCGCTTTCTGGACTCTTTATCCTCATGCAAGTGCCACACTATTTGATTAGTGTAGCTTTATAGTAATTCTTTGAGTGAGGTAGTAGAAGTATTCCAAATTTATTAGTTTTTTTTTTACAAGATTATGTTGACTTTTCTGTGACATTTAAATTTCTATATGAATTTTAGAATAATGTCAATTTTTACTAAAAAGTTTGCTGTTACTGTATTGATTCTATAGATTAATTTGGGGAGAACAGACAACAGTATTACTTAGTATTACAGTATTACAACACATAATTCCAATTAATGAACATGGAATAACTCTCCATTTATTTAGGTTTCCTTATATTAGGAATTTTAGTAAATTTTACTATAGAAATCTTGCACTTTTTAAAACATATTCCTAAATATTAATGTTTTCATCAAATATGGTAAATATGAAAGAGTTTTAAGTTCATATTCCTATTTAGGAAACATAATTGAATTTTTAATATTGACCTGGTGTTTTACAGTCGGGAAATTTACTCAATATTTTTAGTAACTGCTTTGTAAATTCTTTAGAATTTTCTATATAGATAATTATGTCTTCTATAAAAAGGGTGATTTTCTTTTTTCCCAATATTTATGATATTATTTCTTTCTCTTCTCTTACAGGACCAGCTTTGACTTCCTTTGCTGAATAGAAATGATCGAAGCAGAAATCATTGCATTGTCACTTACCTTAGGGGAAAAGCATCCAGTCTTTCATGATTAAATTGGTTAGCTATAGATTTTATATAGATGCCCTTTTTTATGTTGAGAAAGTTCTATTTCTCATTTGCTGGTCATTTTATTATGAATGGATATTTAATATTGTCAATTTTTTTTACAATAAAAACTATAGTGACTATACAATTTGTTGTTTATTCAGTTAATATGGTGAACCACATTCATTGCTTTTTCAATGTTAAACTTTGCATTGCTGGAATAAACCTCACTTGGTCTTGATGTGATATAGTCTTTATGCTTTGTTTGATTCTATTTGCTGTATTTTGACAAGGAATTTTGCAGCTATGTTCATGAATACTATTGGTCTGTAATTTTTCTTTCTGTTGATACCAGGTTCTGTTACAAAGATTATACTGAACTCACCAAATCAAAACATTGGTATTTCTTCCTTAAATGCTTGATAGAACTCATTTGTGAATCTACCTGTCCATTTCACCTGCCTAGTCCAGTAGGTTGGCATAAATTGCTTATAATATTCTTACATTTTCTTGTAACACCTTTAAAATCTGTAGTGAATCCCCTTTTTCATTACTGATCTTGGTAATTTTTTTCTCTTTTTCTGGATCATCTTCCTAGATGTTTATCAATCTTTTTAAGAAACCAAATTTGGCTCTTCAATTAATTTCTTCTTATTTTATTTTGCTCAGTTATGTTTTGTTTGTTTGTACTTCCTAGGGTAGAAACTTAAGTCACTGCTTTTAAAGCTCTTTTTTTCTGGCTCTGCACTGCTGCCGGCAGTTGCAGCCTGGCCTCGTGGAGGGTGTGAGCTGATGATGCTAGAACCTTACTGGTGGCAGTGGCGCAGGCTGGCCGAGCTGGCGGGGAGGGCCAGCCAGGTGCCACCTGGTGGGGAGTTCACACGTTCCACACCATGGTGATGACAGATGAGAGGTTTCATAGGGAAGGATATCAGGGCGGCTATGAAGAAGACCACAGTTTGGATATGACTGAAGGAAGACAATATGGGACCTTACATGGAGCTACAACTGGATCTGGGATTGGGTGCTGTCAAGGGTGCGTTTTCTCTTGGAGAGCTCTCCTGCACAGTTGCACCACGGAGAAAGACAACTTTGTTCATTATTAAATGTTCAGCTGGACTTTATAATTAGTGTGGAAGGTCCTGGACTTTCAGTTTGAGGACGCTAGATGAACAAAGACGGAACATCAAGGAAGAGATATGAGGAAACCAAGACTCACGGGGACCGCCTGGTCCGGGGGCACCCGCAGCAGAGCTAGCACTCCAGTCCTGCACACAGCTGTCACCACCGTCTGGTGCAGCCTGCTCTGGAAAAGCATGTGGTAGCCCTGGAGTTGGGTCGCTGCTCTCAGGTCTGGAGTGCACACATCCACACTGTGCTCTGTGGAGCCATGGGGAATGAATCCACTGTGGCCAGTTGACGTGGGCATCTGGCTGAGCAGGAGTTCAAAGAGAACCTGGGCAGGCTCTTCCCACTATCTCCAGAGGGCAGTAGGGCTATGCAGCATGAAAAATGGTTAAGGGGGAGAATATTTTATGCTAAAAAGACTAAGTGTTAGGCAACTGTTCTGTATGTAGAAAGTTCTGCAGCCTTACATTGAAGACAGTGTGTTTCTCCTTCAATACAAATTCTTTTTTTGTCTATGCCCATACTTAAAAGGCATCTGTATGCACGCTAAGGTACAAATTGGTGGAGCAGGTGGTTGGGTCAGTGGTTCTTCAGTTTCCCTCTGCCCTTACGTGGGCACACCCTTGGGTGGCTCCCTCAAGGTTGCTGGTAGAACCCACCTGCTCCTGTTGGAGGGAGCGCAGCTGAAAGTAATGCAAGAGGTTAATAAAGGGGAAGCCACGAATCCATCTCAGTTCCTAAAATCTTTCCAAAATGTCTTATTGATTGCCGCTGTTCTATGAAAGCTCGTGGTTCTGAGAGCCTGCCAGGAGACTCAAGGTTGGGGTTGGTATTTTCTTCCCTCTCATTTGGTTGCTGTCTCATTGTGCAGAGGGAGTGAGAAATCGCTGCAGCTGGTGAGGAACAAGACTTGGGCTGGATCCTGCCACACTGTTGCAGACGTATGTGTCTCTGCGCACGTCCCTCATCTCAGCCCCACCTGAGTTCCAGGGCCACACTGCGTGCTTGTGCACTGCCGCAGACAGTGCCTGCCTCACTGCGGATCCTATCGCCACAAAGATCGCCAGATCCCTTAGGATTTTGTCTTCGACCTAAGTGTTACTTAGTAGCGTGTTCTTTAATTTACAAGTATTTGGGACTTTTCTTAATACCTCAATATTGTTGATGTCTAATTTAATTCCATTTTTGGTTTATAGCCCAGTACATCATCCATCTTGTTGAATGGTTTTGGACTGCGGGTTCTTTGTTTTTGGAGGGTTGTGGGGTAGGTTTTTTAACTTGGTTTTTTGTTTTGTTTCATTTTGTTTTGTTTTTGCACTAGAAAGGAATGTGATTCTATTGTTGTTGGGTTTGGTATTATACAATTGTCAATTAGGTTAGAGACAGATAGGGTTGTTCAGATTTTCTTTATCCTTCCTATATTCTATCTACTTGTACTACCAATTATTGAGAACAGGTTATTTAAATTTTCAATTTATAGTTGTGAATTTGTCTATTTCTCTTTAGTTCTGTAAGTTTCTGTTTCACATTGTTATTAGGAACACACACACTTATGTTGAATGATGAATTGAAATTGATCCTTTAATCATTATGAAAGGTCTGGCAGGTCATTACGGTTCTATTCATTTTTTCAGTCTTTTCCCCTGTTCTTCATATTAGATAATTTAAAGCATTCTATTTTGAAATTAGCTCACTTTCTGCCATTTGGCATGTGCTATTAGGATCATCCAGTGATATTCTGTTAATTTCAAACATACTATTATCTCTTGTAGAACTTTCTTTTGGCAACTTTTCATAGCTTCCAATTTTCTGCTGAGATTTATTTGCTGTTCATTCATTGTAAGCATGCATTCCCTTTAGTCTTTAAGCATATTTATAGTAGCTGTTTTAAACTTCTTGCCTGCTAATTCAAACATGTAGGTCACCTTGGGGTTTATTCCTAATGACCGATTTATGTTTTGACTACGAACCACTATTTCGTGTTTCTTTGCCTGTCTAGTAATTGTTTTATCATTGCGGATGATGTGCTGCAGGGAGTCTAGATTCCATGAACTTCTTTTAAGAGATGTTAAATTTCTGCTAGCAAGCAATTAAATTATTGGTAGGTATATTTGAGTTTGTTAGGCTTGGTTTTATTTTTGTTAAGGTGGTTCTATTTCAAGTTTAAACTTAGTCCTGGTACATATTCCTTACTCCACAGTATGGAGTCTCAGCTAAATAATGAAGTCTTTTCATGAGGTCTCTCTACTCTGATCAGACTGAAACTCTATCTCTTATCACTGCATCAAGAAATCTCTGGTACCTTGTCTTGAGTCTATGCATCTCAATGATTTTTCAAGGATATGAAATAAAACCCCACACAGACTTTTAGGCATTCCCCCCCGTGAAGCTTTTTCTTCTTAGGTACTCTCCCCAACAAATTCCAGGAAGTGTACCAGCCAAGAATTCCAATCTGCTCTTCAGCAAAGTGAGACAGTTATTCCACTTAATTTCCATTCTACTTGAGTGCCGTGGTTATAGGAAAGTGCCTCAAGGAAAAGTAGGAGTATGCATGAGCTCACCTGGCATGCTTTCCTTATCTTAAGAATCACAATCTTGGACTGCATGTTCCTCAAGTTCTAAAAATATTTGTCATATTTATTTTGCCTATTTTAATAAGGGTTTTTTTTGGGGGGGGGGGAGGCAAGTTCAGTACCAGCTACTCTGTGGAGACTAGAAGTAGAAGATGTCAAAGCATAATCCTTTAAAATACCTGGGATTAACTTTTTGTTTTAACAATTCTATTAACTGCATATTTCTTAATCGATGCTTCAGCAATGTAAACTGATAACTGAAATTACAGATGGTATACAGAGGCATCTTGTTGTTGATTTAATAAAAGTACATTTCAGTCCACCACAAATGCAAAATTCAAAAATGAGAGAAAAAAATATATATTTTTTATAAGCATAAAGTTTATAAAACCATCATATATAGAAATATATGTATTTCCTGAATCTAGAGATTCATAGCAGGAAGGGAGGACAGGACCAGTTGGGTCTGTCAGTAACCCTCTTCTCTTTCATATTAAAACCAAGACTGAATTCTGGGACATAGCTCAGTGTATTTATGTACAGATATAAGAACACTGTCCTGACAAATGTGAGCTTAATCAGAGGAATAATAAATAATCCTCCAAAAAAGGAAAGTGTGCTCCTTTTGTGTAGTTTAATAGTTTATAGGACAAGACTTGTGAGAGAGTCAGACAGCTTTACATCTTCTCTCCAACTGAAATTTCAAATCGTTTCTCCATGAAAAAAGAAAGGACAAAGTATTATATAACAAAACATTTTCCCGGAAGTATAGTGAAAGCTAGACATTCATGATATTTGACCATTAAGTATACATGAGGAGTCCAAATATATGAAAAAGATAAAGCAAAGGGAAATTCAAGAAACACAGAATGCCAACATGTTTTTCAAGTCAAAAATGTATCCTAAGAAAAAGATAAATAGTGATTACAAAGAAAAGTTGCTGAGTTTCAATAGGAATATAGAGATAATTATTTCTGAACACAGGGGAATGAAAAGGAGGAGGAGGAAAAAGAAGAGGAAGAAGAGAAGGGAAAAGGGAGAAGGAAGGGAGGAGGAAAAGAAAGGGAGGAGAAGAGCTGCACTATCTTTAGTTTCTATCTGATAACTACTGTTGTAAACTCTTTCCATGGATTCCCTTATTTAATCCTATGACTCTACAAACTAGGCTTCTGTAAAGAGGCTAGCTGACCCCCAGAGAACCCTTCTTCCCTTCCTTGTTGGAGAGTCACTGCTGGAAAGCAGCTACCCAGCCATAATGATATTTCTCTGCCCCCTTCTATCTAGAAGGAGGGTGTACGATTAGTCCTCACAAGTGAGGTGAGGATGGGAGTGATAAGTGTCATTTATAGACTGAAGTTGTTATGTGTCAGTTCTGTCTTCTTCAGTTTCTTTCCCCCCTCCTCTGAAAACTGGAAACCACATGTGAATATGGTAAATCCACAATATGGAAGCAACCTGGGTCCTCGAACCACTGATAAAGATCTACCCAACCAGGATCACTCACTCTGGACAAGTTATAAATTGTATGTTGTTAAACCATTGAGAATTTGGGGTTTAGTTATAGCCATTAACATTACCTTAACAATTATGATAATAAGGTTAACAAATCAAGTTGTGTTCTCCATTGTACAGACAAGGAAACTGAGGCACATATAGAAAATAACACCATCAGCAGAATAAAATATTTTTTATTTAATTACTGCATTAACTATAATTTTAACAAGGATACAACTTTAATTAAGAGAAATAATGAAATCTACCCAGTGACCTGACTTTAGAATAAATACAGAAGGTAGTAAAGTATACTGTCCTTTAAGTTATTGATAAGCACATTGTTTCACTGGAACTAGGACAAAAATGATTGATATGGTTATTAGATCAGCAATGGTGGATATTATTTTAGAATTAACATTGAAAGTTTCTTTCACCATTTGTGAGATCAGATGTGTGAACTGGAACGACTCAGGTTGAGACAGAAAAGGGTCTAACTGACAAGCTTAGACCAAACGAGTCCAAACAAAATTTGGGCACTAGCTTTGAGACCATTCATACAATTTTGTTCCAGAGCCAAAAACTACGACTGGAAATTGTACATAAATATGCCTCTATTCCAGACTTTCTGATACTGTTTCTTTTTATATGTTAAATATTGAACATAAGAAACTGAGAAAGAGAATGCTTTGGTGAAGAACAAAGCAGCCAAGGACGAGTTCTGGTTTTACAATGAAATGCAGCTTTCCCATCACAAGACAAAGATTTCACTCCCAAAGGTTAAATAGGTTAATACTTAAAAGAAAGAATTCCACTGAAGAAAAGAATCTAATCCAAACAATTCTCTGGCACTGTGCCCATTGTGCTTTCATTTGATTATCTCTTAGATACATTTTCATGTTCTTCAATTATTTGCGACCCTGTATTGTATAATTCTCCTAAAACAGATTTCTATTCATCTAAAAACTTCACCATGTCAATGATACTTATTGCCTTCTACAGTACCTGTTTTATTTACATTTATTCATATCTTAAAAACAGATCAATGTTTATAGATGTGTTTTATCAAATGATTGTGCCATTAACATTTATTGGGACTTGGTCATTATGAACCTAGTCTTATCCCACTTTTCCTTACATCGTGTCTATTCTCTTAAGCTCACGGCTGGACAGAAATCTCCATGAAGATTCACGTGTTTCTCTGGTCTTTGTATTCTTTTAGTATTTTTTCCAACTCTTTCAGTACTAATATGATTGTAAGTTCTCATTTCCCCCCCAGGATTGTTTCAAATTCTAATTGTTTTGAGGCATACAGATAATCCCATAATTTGGAGGTTAAAGAACATACAACAAAAGAACAACATAGGTAGATAATACTTTAGAAATTTCCAGGTGTCATTTCTAAAAGTTCAATAAGAAAAAAAAGCCCACCAATGCCCTGAGATGAACTACAAAATCTGGACCAATGAAAAGGTAAATATTTCAGGGGAGAAAAAAAATTTATTTTTTAAGTTCATTCAGTAAAGAAGTTTTTGAGTCCTTAGGTGTCAAGATCTGGTCTAAGACCTAGAGAACTAGATTGTGCCCTGTAAAATATGCCCAGTCAAAGGAACACCGGTGGTGGGGGAAGGGGGGCAACTTTTCTAATTCTTATCCATTAGAAGTACCAGAAGACGCTTTGATTAATATAGATATGGCCCTGCCTTCAAGGAACTTGGAGCAGGGACAGACATTGAGCAAGTAAGCAAAACAATGTAAAGATACAAATTGCTGACAACAGATATGAAGGAAATTAGCAGGGTGCTAAGAGAGAGAATGGTGGGGACAAAATGAACTTTTCTTCATCAAGGTTCCTTGTCATCTCTCTGATGAAGCGATATTTAGGTTAAGACCCAATGGATGAAAGGGAGTGTGGTGATATGAAAATGGGGGGTGGGAGTGGGCAGTCCTAGCCGAGTGAATAGTCTGCACAAAGTATTCAAGCTACAGAGAACTTGAAAAAAAAATCCTGAACGAAAACCAGAGTGACTTCAGTTGTTATTGGGTTGGTCCAAAAATGGCACTAAAAATGTTTTTGGCTGAGCCATAATGTAAAATACATCAGTTTTATTTTAACGCCAATTATTCCAAATTCTTACTTCTATAAATTCCTTAACAACAGGTCACCCCTTACTTGGAAGCATTTGGAAGCAAGGTGTTTTGTGAGTCAAGGCACTGGTCCACAAATTCTGTCTTGTCCCAGGATGCAAAGCTTACCACTCCCTCCTGGAACAATGCAAACTCAGACATAGCAGGAGTCCCCATTTGATCACCTACCCTTGAATACCCTCACAAAGCCTGGGCTGACCTGCAGGTCCAATGTTAGAGGTGTCAATTGCACGAAAAACCGAGGCACTTGAGAATGACTTTTGCTGTTACTGGCAGAGAGAATTGAAGAATATGAGTTTGGCCCATAAGGATATAATGAAAGGGTAACATTGAAGTACAGGAAAGTAGGTCCCATTAACATTGTCCTCTAGTCTGTTTTCAGTGGAGATTTGCCTGGGGGGAGGTCTGGGAAGGGATAGGGTTAAAATAAAAATGATAATGTATGTAAACCACCTGACAGGCACTTGATTTGTAATAGATTCAATCAGTGTTACCTACTAATAATATCTGTAAAGAATATGAGAAGTCTGCTATTATTCAGGTTCTGGTTGATCAAGAAAAAATGCTCCTTTGTTCATTGTTTTTGCTTGGAGAGATACAGATTGCAGCGTTATTAAGAGATTTAGTAACTATCTCAAATTTCCCTTTGTATGCCACTATTGTCCCCCTACCATGGAGCATTGCAAAATGGGTACATACCCAGATCTGTGAACAACTATATGTACTGCATAATTTCTCAAAATAAAGTTTGATAATGATCGATTGTGTTTCTGGTTTACATCACTCCCTGCAAATGTTTGGAGTTACCCAATTAAGCTTACTGGAACAAGGCATTTAAAAACATATTTAAACTGAATACTGAAGAGCTTTTAAACAGATACAGTATGGGGTTTTGCCACATGCATTATATGGGAAATGGGAAATTGTCAACACTTTTCAGTCTGTCTTGTGGGAACTCCTCCAACATCATACCATGCCTATTACTTTTCATTAAACAAATGAAATAATTGTTGTACCTTTATAAATGTGCATCACACTTTAAACAGATACAGCTGTGCTGACCTAGCTTTATCTTCAAAATATAATCAAAAAAGGTAGAATCTGAGTACAATATATTAATCACAACACACTGAAATTGAGAACACCTCCAGTTTTTAGAAATCAAATCAGAAACTGAAAGTACAATATTTCCACAAAACAATTTTATGTGAGAACCAAACTAGCTAACAAGCTCATTTAGAAGAGGAAGACCTTGATCATGAGTACTACCACAAAATACCTGGTACAGTGCCTGGCAGGTAATAGATGATCTTTTTATGACATTCATTATTTCTGATACTCTGATCACAGATCTAAATGTTTATACTGGTTTCTCTTATATAGATAGTTTTGCTGAAGTATTTTTCTTTTTATCCCTGGACTTTTCAGGTAATTAAAACATTCTCTGAATTGATTTTTTTTTTTTAAAGAAGCTTTTTTAAAATGTAGAAGCATATTCTGTTTTTCTAAAATATACTAGCTTGAACATTACTTGAGCCTTTCTTCATGATCAGGGTCTTTTTTTCTTTTTCTTTTCTTTTCTTTTTTTTTTTTTTAGAGAAGGAGAGTGGTGAAAGAGAGAGAAAGGGGGTGGTGCAGAGGGAGAGGGAGAAAGAATCTTAAGCAGGCTCCACACCCAACGCAGAGCCCAATGTGAGGCTCATCTCACAATGATGAGATCATGGCCTGAGTCAAAATCATGAGACAGAGGCTTAGCCAACTGAGCTACCCATGTGCCCCTGAATTGGGGTCATTTTTATGAACATCACATCCTAAATTGCATAGCACTTCGTGGGGACCATTGATTTTTCTCACTCTGCTCTACCCAGAACTCTGGAAATCTCTTCTTAATGTAAGATGCTTATTTCCAAGTGAAGCAATCTACTTTTATACATAAATATGCCAGTTTGCTTTCCATATTTTTGACTCATGAAACCATCGTTATGCCAACTCATATACAAAATATGGCTAGAAAGAAAAAAAAATGAGCCCATGATGAAATATTTGGCTAAGATGAGGCACTACATCACCAAATGCTGTCTACACCATTAGGAGAAAAAAAAATGTCTGCCTATTATTGGGTAAAAGTCCAAGGAACAGCATCTTCCTTCCTATGTTTATTTGGTCATTACTAATCTCATTCGTTTACTCATTTCCAGTGATAGACCATTTAGCAGTGTTCATTACAAAAAGAATGTGTCCAGTTCAGATGAAGTCCTGGAAGGCAAGCCACCATATTTAAGCCAATAAATCAATAAAATAACACAGCCGATAAGCACCAAACTTCATCAACCCGTAGAATTGTTTCATCAACTCCTCAGCCCCTTGAATGAAGCAGGCAATTCTTTTTTTGGTTACATAAAAGAAGGAAAGACAGAAAAAGAGAAAAATAACCAAAAACAAAGCAAACAAAAAACTCTACTCTACAACAAACTGGCCTCAAGCACACAAGTGAGTAGTCTGCAAAACTACTCACAGTTTTGCTTTTGTTTTGTATTTATATCTGTAATAAACAGTCCTGAAAAAATGGTGCAGGACTTTTTTTTTTTTTTTTCCTATTTCAGAAGTCTTCGGTCACTATTACCCAGGGAATCAGCACAAAACACAAGAGGGTTTTTGGTTTTCACTCATGTTGAGTGGCAGCAGAACTTTTCATTTGTAAGAGCTACACTTTGCAGAGCAATTGCAGAAAATAATTATCAGGTCAAACAGACCCTTTATCCTCAGTAGCCATCTATCCAAAGTCCCACTGAAAGATCTTTAAATTTTCCTCTAAAAAGTCCCTTCGGATGCAAACCTCCTTAAACCACACCATGAAGGGTCACTTCTAAAAGGCCTTCCAGTGACTCAGCGAATAAGGCAAATTATGACCCTTAGGCTTATATTTCTCTGTTAGATATTATCTCATATCCTTACCTAAAGTCTGATTTATACAAATTGGCTCACTTTCTAAGGATTTGCTCTTATTAAATACAGCTTTTCAGTCAAACTTCACTTTCGGTGGAAACACATTTTTGATAGCCAGGGCTAAACATAAAATTCCATTATTTAAGTGGCAAAGAGTTGGTAAGTCAAGTCCACGAGGCCTGTGGCAGTAACTTACTCTGTTTGTGGTTTCTACTTTGTTAGACTCTGTGGAGCCATGAATCTATCTTGTCCTCAAAAAACTGAAAGAGGGGGCTTTTAAAATGAATGTAATGCTAAATTTATGTGCCCCAGGAGCAGCATATCAAGGCCTCTGGACTGATTAGACCCAGATGTTGGTAACAATGTTAGTGTTATGGACCAACTGCAGGTGTGGGAATAGATCCCCTTCCCTGGGACCCTCAGCAATCAGACCAGTGGTTTCTTCTGGCTCTCAGTTTGGAGTTTTCAATTAACACTACAATGGTATTGTTGTTCTCCAGTATTAGATCATATGTCATGTAAATGAAGTTGAATATACAGTTAAACTTGACAAGGTGATTTAGGCCAAGGATACATGTGTTCAGTATTATAACTTGATTGAGGTTAAATAATAATAATAAAAAAGCCCTGACATGCTATAAAGTTTTTATTATTTGGCTTATCAGTAGATTTTCACATTACACTTTCATAAAACAGAATGTCATTGATGGCAAGGCGAGATGCCTATGGAAAGGGAGACACAAACCTACTTACAAATGCCTGAAATGATTAATTCCAGGCTGAACGCTTTTCTACAGTCGGCATGGCAATTGGAAGTTCCCTGGGTGCTTTTTTATTTGCTTGCTTCCATTTTCCAAAATTCTGTCTTAGTTCTTTATCTTCTCCTTTAACGTGAGTGTCCAGTGCCCACATAATCACCCCCATTGGCGAGAGCAGCAGTAGTGCGTAGGCTGGGATCATTCTGAACTGTCGCTTGACTTAAAACAATGAAGCCAGCTCGTCCATGACCAGGACAGGAGTCCACTCTCTCGGGGTGTCGTGATGCCAAGAAGCCCAGCTCACTAAAACACATTCTGATAGCTGTCATCTCTTGGAGTTAGACTGCAAGCTTCGTGGGGCAGGAACCTTACCTGTTATGTGTTTATAGGTTCCACAGACACTGACGGTCCCATGAATAAATACCAATAAAAACAACTGTGTAGGTCCATTTTGTATTTCACACACAGAGAACATTTATAACTCTCATTAATGTTGATGGACCGTGCACAGTACAGACCTCTCCCATCTTACTTATGCTTTCATTTGTCACAGCAGTCTCTTAGAGACCAGACCACACTGTCAATCAGCTGGGTAAAATGTGCTGCGGTGTGCCAGCACCGAAGGAAAGCTTTATGCCTATGAATGTGTGCACTATACACGTAAAGAGAGACAAGATCTATTGTTTTCTGAGAGCATGAATAAGCTCACGGACTAAATCAACCCAATATTGTCACAACTCTGAAGTAACTTCTTTCAGTGAATGGTAAATAACTGGGGAAATGGGAGTTAGCCCCGAGAGTCACCTACAACCTCTTGGTGAAGATGAGGATAGTCTGATGGCGACCCACTCCCCTTTCTCTGCAGCCCACCTGTGTGCATCTATAGCATTCCCTCTTTAAAGCTGTGAATTATTACAGCTAGAAACATGGATTCCTGGTATTATTACAAATACCTCAGCAAGTTACCAGTGAATCCCAATTTGCCTATCTGCAAAATAAACCTAAGGTAAGATAGAATAAATGAGCTAATAATCTCTGAGGAAAAAGTCAAGTCATTTTTGTGGATGAATTATTTCAAGACACCACATTGTAGTTTGATATGTTCATTCATTCAGGCATTTGTTCAGCAAATGTTGAGCATCTGTAATGAGCAAGGCATGGTGCAGGGCACTTGGATTCAAAGATGAATAATTCACAGTCCTTTCTGCTAGAGAGGACAGACACATGAGCCTAAGTGCCATAAAACAATTCCTTAAGTGTAGTGATAGAGATACATAGAGTATCATGGATAATACATCAACAGCAACATTCAGAAGTGAATTAAATACTATGAGCATATAATTTTTAAGGCTTCCCTATTTGTTCTAAATACAGAGAAGACTATAAACAGTAGCATTTCCATTGTGGAAAAATGTGCTTTGAGTAATGCCATCAAGGCTATTTTCAGCGCTAATTAAAATGAGGGAAATGTATGACATGAAAAATGAAGATGTTAGTCTA
Organism: Martes martes; assembly: GCF_963455335.1. Lineage (NCBI taxonomy): Eukaryota > Metazoa > Chordata > Mammalia > Carnivora > Mustelidae > Martes > Martes martes. The sequence goes on from NC_137895.1 coordinate 70,794,413, forward strand.
CTAACATAAGATAAATTCTTATTCCTTACTCTTCCAGGATATACTAGGTATGTTTATAATTAATTTTCTTACTTAATTTTTATCTAAAAATTCCCTTTAAAAATTCCTCTTTATCAACCCTTTTCTAGGGCCCTATCAAATGTTTATAATCTATGGAACACTACATAACTGTCCCTGTGTCCAATGATAAAATGCAGCCCATTGATTTTTCTGCCAAGTAAGTAGAAGAGTTATGAATACATTTATTCTATATCGTATGTCCCCCCATTACAGTAATGTTCTCTTCCTCCCCACTCCAATGATGTCCAAAAGCATGAAGAAAATGAGGAGTAATGATGTTAGTGACTGAAATTACCATTCCAAAAATAATTCATCATGTCACTTAAGTTTCTAAGGCAGTTTCTGGAACCTAACATATTTACTATAGTGGAAAGTGGAAGCATAGCGAGTAAACATTCCTGTTACGAAGAAATCAAAGGATAAATTGGTTTAGGATAGTCACTGTTATTCTCAAATCACTTTCAGAGCAAACAATAGGCAATTACTTTCTCTCCGAGAAACACCAAAACGAAACTAAGAAATTACTTGTTGCTTGAGTTTAGCAACAAGTCACACAAACTAATCCAGTATCAGTCATGACTATGACACTACATCTGTCACATAAGGGGAGGTATTATTCATCCTATAGCACATATGAGAAAACTAAGCACAAAATGGCAATGCAACTCATCTCTTGTGATATGGATCTTAAATTGGCTGAGAAAGCAATCATAATGCATAAATTAACTTTTAATTTGCTGTTGCAAACACCTAATGAACCCATTCAGCATAACCCATTGTAGCTAGGTATGGAGTAGAACGCAAAGGTGAATAAAACCTTGTCCACTTTAAGAAGTTCATGAAGGAATTATTCTGGACATCTGTGTGTTAAAAGATCAGGGGATTCTGAAAAATGTGCAACAAGAAAACATTTCTTTGCTTAAGCTTTCTGTTTTTCATAAGGGTAAACTCTACCAAATGCTATACCCAAGAACTACCCAGGTGTTACCTATCCTGCCTCAAGCACTTCCCTGAAGGTGAGAATCTTCAGTCCATATATGAGTAGTACTAACCCTGAGCTGGTACTGCCCATCCATTAGGAGAGGACTAGTTTGTAACCACAGAAAATCATGTGCCTGTTTTAGCAAACCAAATTAGCATTTTAGCTCTTTATTATTATGAGCAGAAATGTTGGATCAATGGGATCCAAATACAAAACCCTTTTGCCTTCTTTGGGATATAAAGGGACAATCCATTTTATAATCTACATACATCAAAAAGAGCAACCAAACAAGCACAATTTCCTTAAGGGGGTTTGCAGATATTATTTATCTTTCCCCAGAAGAGATATGGAAAGAACAATCACACCAGTACAATAACATTTCTTATTAGATGCATCTGCTCCTATAAGGAAAAATCACTGAATAGTTATGTCAAGAGTCTTAGGCACCACTGGGAGTTCTCTTGAGGATCCCCCAAGAGAGAAAAAAATTATTCATTGAACTAAACCATTGACCATTCTTCTGCTTTCTGGTAAGGGTGTGATACTTCATGTCATTGTTTAAAAAAAAAAAAAAAAATCTGTATGCCCTACATTTCCCTACCTAGAAAGTGGTAAGTGAAGGAAGGAAGAAAGAATGGTCAAAGAGTCTGTGACTCCTCTGTTCCAGTTAAGTGTTGGATGAAGTGAGTGGACCATCTACTAATAAGAACATACCCACAGAGCTTTGGATACATAAAAAGGGTGTTAAATGAAATAAAAAATGTGGACTTAGAGTAATTTAGAAATAAGTAGACTGAGCACAGCAACACTGGGCTTCTGCCAAAGATGATCTACAGAGAGGTCATTCTGGCATCCATAGATCATGAAAAGCAACTTTCCAGCTCTTTCATATTTAGGATCAGAGAAGCACAATATGGTTCGCACACACTTGGAAAGAATTCAACATTAAGATTACAGAAGTATTAAGCAGATCTTTGAGAACTCCTTGTATGTACATGTAGATACGTGTATATATCTAAAATTATAAAGATATAGAAATTTTCTAGAGACATATACAAAAATGTAAACAGTGGCACCTTGGAAAGTGAAAATAGGCAATTGTGCTCAAGGAAATAAAACATTTACTTAAAAAGAAAATCTCTCTGTCCTACTTAAAAATTTTAATATGCATATTATATTTATACATTTTAGCTTTATTGCAGTAGAACTGAGAAATAAAATAGTAAGATATTTAATATACAATGTGATGATTTGATATACATATACATTGTGAAAATATTTTTCCCTATTGAGTTAAGTAACACACCCATTGTCTCACGTATTTACTGATTTATTTATTTGTTTATTATTATCTATCTATTGGTGAGAACATTTCAGTTCTCTTAGCAAATTTCAATTATACAATACAATGTAATTAGCTATAGTCATCACGTTATATATTAGCTCCTCAGGCATATTCATCTTATAACTTGAAATTTGTACCCTTATACCAACCTCTTCCTAATCCTCAACCGCCAGCCTCTAGCAACTACCATTCCACTCTCTCTTCTTATGAGTTTGATTTTGTTGTTGTTGTTAAGATTCCATATATAAGTGATACCATGCAATATTTGTCTTTGCCTGGTTTATTTCACTTAACATAATGCCAGCTTCATCCATGCAGTCAGAAATGACAGGATTTCCTTCCTTTTAAAAGCTGAATGATATTCTATTATATGTATGTATACCACATTTCCTTTTGTTTTGTTTTGTTTTTTTTAGTTTTGAGTTGTTATTTAAATTCCAGTTAGTTAACATACAGTGTAATATTAGTTTTTTCAAGTGTAGAGTTTAGTGATTTAGCGCTTATACACAACACCCAGCACTCATTACAAGTGCTTTCCTTAATGCCCGTCCCCCACCCACCCACCCTCCAGCAACCCTGTTTGTTCTCTATCGTTAAGAGTCTGTTTTATGGTTTGCCTCTCTCTTTTTTGTCCCCCTATGTTTATGTTTCATTTCTTAGATTCTACAGATGAGTGAAATCATATGGATTTGTCTTTCTCTGATTAACTTACTTTGTTTAACATAATACACCTCTAGCTCCAACCACATTGTTGCCACTGGCAAGTTTCATTCTTTTTATGGCTGAGTAATATTCCATTGAATATATATACCACATCTTTATTCTTTCATCAATCAATGGACACAGGCTCTTTTCATGATTTGACTATTGTTGATAACACTGCTAAAAAATCAGAGTGCAGTATCCCTTCAAATCAGTAGGTTTGTATTCTTTGGGTAAATACCTAGTAGTGCAACTGCTGAATCACAGGGTAGTTCTATTTTTAATTTTTTGAGGAACCTCCATACTGTTTTCCAGAATGACTGCTGTATACTGCGCTTTCTTGATCCATTTATCTGTTGATGGACACAGGGTTTGTTTTATACTTTTTAAAAACTATTAATGACAAGAATGTATCAGGACCATGTACCTTAAGACCAGAAAATTGAGACAAGCAACACAAGGAATTATACCTTAGAGCTTGAAATTGGCTTGGACAGATAAAATTATTTTACCCACTATTCTCCTCAAAAATAGGAGAATAGTAAATGCTGGCTTTTTCAATCCTAGCTTCCATCCTTCTGTGAGTGGAAGAATTTATATCCCAATAAATATAACCATAAGAGGCTTAGGATGAATCAATGAAACAATATATAAAAGAGGGTTCAATCTGAAACCATCTAAAGACAAAATCTTGTTTTACCTTCTCCACCTCCTTCAGTTGACTTCTTTTCCATCACCCCCACACCTTTTGGTATATGCTTCTGTCCTTATCATGTTTATTGTCTCAGTTCACACCTCCTTCCTAGGCAACAAGTCTCATTTAGTGGCTTCAGCTACCTCACCTATGCCAGTGACTCAATTCCATAGCTCTCACCCCCAACATTTCTCCAGAACTCCAAACTCAACTTTCGTTGACAGGCCATCTCAACTTTGATATCTACTTCATATTTAGCACATCTAAAACTCAACTCATCTTCCACTCAAACATATTCTTTTTCCTATTTCTGCCAACTCCCTTAATAATATTATCACATCAAGTGAGAAGTTCTAAAGTCACAATCTAATTCTTCCTCTCTTATCACTGACGCCCAATTTTACCAACACAAAAATGTCCTGAGGGCAAAACCAAACCAACACACCAATCCCACCTTTGCAACTGCTTTAGTACTGTCTTGTCTAGTCTATTGTAACAGACTTTTTTTAAATAACTGTTCTCCCCATCTTTAAAGCTCTTCTCTTAACCTTCTCTTCCTCAGCACCACTAGATATTGAAATGCTCTGCTAGGAAAATCTTCAAAGGCTCCCTACTTCTTAGAGGATTCGCACAGACCCAGTCGACCTATGCTGGTTTATCTCCATCATTCTGTATTTCAGCCAGAAAGAACTGCTTGCTTTTCCCCTGGACCATTGCATGCACGTTCATGCTTTTTCATCTTTCATCTTCAGCTTCCTTAGCCAGAAATATGACAAGTTCTGTGGGGTCGCACAAGGTGGTATCTTTTACTAAGCCTCACCTTCCGTCCCCCATCTGGTGGCAGTGCTGTGTTGGAGGTGGGAGGGTGAGCCAAGAGAGCAAAAAAAGGCCTCTTGCCAATTCATTGCCAAGAATTGCTTTGTCAAACAATGCCTAAGAAGTCTTAGACACCACAAGAAATGCTAGTGGAAGAAGGGAATAAAAGTCACAGGTGTTTCTGAGGATTATGCAAAATAGGGAAGGAAGAGACATAATGTTGGAAAATAAACTGTCATATCTTTGCATCAGTGAGGCTGTGAAATAATCACTGTGGTCTCTGCTGACTCTGAGATGCCATCATTCTATACATCTTACTCAAAGAGAGATAATCAAATGTATTTGTCTGATGACAAGGGAGAAATTGTTCTTTGTAGTTAATGCATTCTTATGAGTAAATAAAACACTAACCAAATGTTAAAGTGTTCAGACATAAATAAACTACAAGCAACACAATGAACTGTACTTAAGCAAAGTAAATTAAATAAATATAATATACTCACTGTAAACCGGCCCCAGAGAATACTGCTAAGCCAAGACAGTCCAAAACCATTTATCCTAAAAATCATGTGGTACAAGTCATATCACTCAACAATATTTCAAGATTCTGAGTAAATATATTTGCCTTCTCAGCAAAAGCTTTCTGTATTAATGCTTCCCTGGAGATGAATCATATCTCTTTAAAAAATATCAGAAAAATAGAAAATATTATTTGCCTCGCTATGTTTTCAAGTCAGTGATATGAAAAACTGAAAGGATGAAAAACAGAAATGAAAGGACTTTTTTATTTCTGAAGACAAATCAAATAGGCGTGCATGATAAACAGAAGCAATAGCACCTTTAAAAATGTATAATTAGCCTTTATCTGAGACACCCCCACCCACCCCATCCTGTGTATCTTTGTATAAGCCTGGAAAGGCTTTGTCCACCTTCTTTGTCCACCTTCAGGGATCTATAATGGGAAACTAGTTTCAGGAACCAATATTCTTTTCCTGGTTATATCTAACATCCAGAAGGTGAGGGTACCATAGAACTTCCGGAGAGAAGCCACCCAAAATACTCCTTATGACTTCCACTTTGCTCTTGGAAACCAAGATGAAAGTGGGAGCAATCAAGATGATTCAACCAAACATCCATAAGAAGGCTTTGTACTCCACAAATGCTTCACCTTCTATCGTGCTTACCTCCCTTGTCCTCGTTCCCTCTAACGGCACCTTGCACAGTTCTCAAGGCTGCTCTGTTTGAAGGACGGAAAGACACCATGCTGATCACCGCTTCTCTCCACCCCACTTCATGCTCACATCCCCACTGCAACCCAAGTTCTAGCCCAAAACTGTAGAGAAATATACTCCTAAATAGTTGGAAACCATTCATGGTAGAAAACCGACAGCAAAAAGAAAGCCCTGATTTCCTCAAATTCCTTTGATTTGGACTTTGCATCTACTCTCTTCAAGGAGGGGCAGGGTTTGTTCCCCCCCTCCTTAAATCTGGGCTGCCCTTGTGACTTATTCGTGCCAGAAAAGACCAGTGAAAGTGACACGGCCCCAGTTCTGAACCCAGGCCTCAAGAGGCCTTGTGTACTTTCTCTCTTTCTCAGAACCCTGCCGCTGCCATGAAAGTCAACCTGGGACGCCTTCTGGATGATGAGAGGCTGCATGGAGCAGGGTTGAGCCAGCCCAGTCATCCAGGCCCAGGGCCCAGACGTGTGTGAAGGCCCAGCAATAATCAGTCAGTCTTTGTCAATGACTTGCCAGCCAAGAACAGAACTGCCCTGTCGATTCACAGACTCATGAGGTAAGTGGATGATTTTTGTTTTATGCTGCTGGGTTGTGTGGTGTGGTTGGTTTTTGCGCTGCACATTGTGGTGGAAGACAACGGCTACACTCATTTACATTGAGTATATGCCAACCCGGAGCTATCTGTAACAGCATACTCCCTGGCATGAGCTCCCTATATTGTCTGCGTGCAACAGCAGAACCCCAGTCACAGTAGCCTTACAGACACCAGAGATGAGCCCAAGAACTCACAATGAGCTCCTGGGGCAGAGACCACTAAGACAGGAGCTAGGGCCAGATATCACAATCTAAGGCCAAGAGTTGAAGGCAGGAGCCACAGACAGAAGGCCAGGCAGAATGAACTCATTAACTAACCCAGTCAAGAATTCTTTAACAGCTGGAATTAATAGAAAAAGAGTCAACACTAAAGCCTGTGGTATAAGTCAGAAAAAAAGGATCAGTCTAGGAAAAGAAGTTACCATAGAAAAGAACCCCAGGAGAAAGTAAATATAATAAGGCAGCCAGTTGAGTATCTATCTTTTCATATATGGACATCTGAATGCTGGCTGATTGAGGGTTAGAGTTATATTGGCCAACTGAGCATATTACTTTATTACACTAGACTTCATTCTTCATAACAAAGGATATGTTTGTTTTTTTCACTAGCCCTTGCATTCAGTCTTAGCAACTAGGCCGGTACCTACACATACTAGATGCTCAGCAAATGTGTTGACTGACTGACCAACTAACTGAATGAATAAATGAATGAATGAATCCCTAAGGTAAACATCTGACTTAAGCCAGGTTAGCCAAGCTCTGGCACTAAGAGACGCTGGGGAAAAGGCTGATCCACAAGGACAATTGAGACAGAACTTTTGGATCATGAATTTTCAGATTAGTATTTTTATGATCATTTATTTCACAAACCTGACTTTGGATCCCTGGATCTTTCACACAAGAAGCATTTAATAATGTTTGTTGAACTGCATTAGAGGGCATAATGGACCAAGTAATGCTCTTTATTGATCTTAGATATCATGGCCTACTGGGAATTCTCCAAAATGATTTCTACCTCCATCACCTTCCTCAAGCAAAGATAGTCTCCTGACACTTAATGCATTCATGTGCAACTACACTGGGATCATAAAATTGGAAGAGAGAGCCCAGAGAAGCCACTCACAGGCTTCCTTCAGGTTTTTTTTCATCAAAGCCCAAGACCCAAAAGTATTCCCCAAGATTAACAAGGGGCTCTACCTCCAAGAGCAGAGGCCAGCAGAACTGAACTTGTTGCCTATTCTAAAATGGACACTTACCAAGTGGCCCAGAGTGACTTTGCTTAGATCCTAGACATACATGATTTCATGCATTTTTCACTTTCAAAGCTAAAATATGATGTACCAATATAATTAAAATGTAGAATTGAATCATGCATTGACTGGGATTTCACAGACCATCATTAAGGGACACCTCTGCTGGAGGTTGCTTTAAACAAAGGCTAGTGAGGGGCTCTCTCCCTCTGCTGTCATGTGATTTAGTAATAATGCAGTTTTGGTGAGTAATAATACAAATGCTAAGGCCAGTTAGTCTTGGCATCATCAGTTGTGGGACTTACGATCCTTCATGATGGGCTTCCTTAATTGATTAACTTCTTCCACGCAGCACTAAAGGATGAGGGGAAACCTTTCACTAGCATTAAATGTGTCTTTTTCCATGGAATGAAATGGAGTCAAAGTTTTTAAAATGTAGGCTGCAAGTAAAATGATCATCATTCCTGAACAGAGCACAATAATACTGATAAAATATCCACCATTACGTCTGTTATTTTCTGCTAACTCACTGTAAATAAGAAAAGGAGTCCAACCCAGTGAAACATGACCAGGTTTCCACTGATAACTAAGTCCCTAACTACATGCACCACACTAAACAGTGGTCTTTAGAATATTTGGGAATATAGAAATATGGCACAGACTTTATGAGCACTGAATAATATCAGAACAATCACCTACTACGAATTGCATCACTCCTTTTTCTCTTTGGTCAGTTTTCGGAAACATTATTTTTTTTTAACCCTCTCATATAATCGTGTGTGTGTGTGTGTGTGTGTGTTAAAGCCTCACATACACTACAAGCTGTAGCACCTTAGATCTCAAATTACTAAATTACTTTCTTATAAACATCAAGAAAAGTCTTTTCACTATATTCTTTGTCCTTTGCTATCAGTCAGCAAAGATCAAAGATGTTTAAGTAGACTTTATTGCTAAAGAGTTTTTAATGGTAAAGTCATATCAGAATGCCTTGACTTTTCAAAACTAGACTGGAAAGTCTATTTGGAAATGCATTCTTAAAATATGCATTAATCTTCTTTCCCAGCCCAAATCCCAAATTGTAAAGTCACTTAACATGGAGAAAAGTTAGTGGGAATATGGCTATGTATCTGCATATTTTTCAAATTTTTGATTCATGTTAGAAAAGCTGAAAATTGCTTCATCAGATTTTCATAAAAAGCAAATAATTCTGCCAAAGTTGCAGCATTATGATATAAATATGGTTATTGACAACTTAAGGGGGACTCTTTGAACATCAATCTAATTAACTGCATCCCTTCTTGTCATAGTGATCATTTACTGTTAGGGCCCCTAAGACAGAGTTGCCGGAAGAGTTAGACAGCAGAGAAAGCTAATAGTCAGAGGATCAAATGTAGCAGGAATTTATGGAGATGAACTACAGCATTTAAATATACCTAACCCCCAAATGCAAGTGTTCCAAGCTTCCAATGACATATCACTAAACTAAGATTTCAGGAGAAAGTCTAATTATAAAGTTGCCTTTGAACCTATACAGACAGTGATAGAGAGACAGTGATAGAAAGATGTGGTGGGAGTGGGCTGAGAAAATGGGAGCAAACTATATAGAAAAATTATATCTAAAGGTAAGAAAACATACATATATAATTGTAAAGCACCCTTTCAACCCAAATTTATAATGAGAAATAACTACCGGATTTTTAAATTTGATCTGGTACCCCTTCCTCCTTGTCTGATGACCAGTATTTGTTAAAATAAGTTATGAGTAAATTGAATAAGCAGGGGCCAGGGAAAAAGGCAAGGCAAGGAGTCTTGATAGAAGCCACATGGGTTAAGAACACACCACTCAATTCAATTCAATTCAATTCAGAAAATACTTATTAGTATCTACATTGTATCTGATGCTAACTTGGCACCACAGAGACAAAGATGAAAGCAACAAGACTTCCCAACCACAAGAAATTTATTGGGGAGTAGGGGAGAGAAATGTTTGAACAAACAAGCAAATGCTCATGTGATACACGCAGTATCAGAATCACAGAAGGAAAACAAAGAAGGGGTGTGTCATGCTGTCTAGGAGGGAGAGAAAAGAAAAAGTACCCCCTGACCAAAGTTCTGAAAGATGAATAAAAGTTCAAGGATAAAATGTTAAGGGACTTCTAAGCAGATGGGACAACATATGCAAAAATACAGAGCCAGGGAGCAGCAGGTTATGAGAAGCAAGCTCGGGGCAAATTCTGAGTGAGTTACACAGAGATAGATAAGGATTGATATATGACCAGAGTCTTGAATTCCATGCCAAAGAACTTGCTTGAATGCTATCCTGTAGACGATATCCAAGATGGAAGGAGATGAAAATTGGAACCAACAGGGTCAGATTTACATTTCAGAAACTGTGCCCAGGGCAGAGAGGAAGATGGATGGAAGAGCTATATGAACAGAAGCACTGAGACCAATAGGAGACTCTGCTACAAGAAAACCTTGAAGTTTCCACCTCACTAATTGTGATCATTGAAATGGAGATCTTTCTACTTTCTACAAAACAAGGAAAAGCTTACAAGGTGATTCATCATTCAAACAAGGAAAAGCTTACAAGGGGATTCATTCGGTTTTTCAAATACCTAAGCCTTGTCAAGATGTGGACTTACAAGAAAAGCACAGAAATGGATATTTTAAAAGCATAAAGTTGTTATGCTTAAAAGCATCATTTATGTTCAATATTGCCTGGCATATGGTGGGCACTAAATATTTATTAAATGACTGAACAAATTAATAAATATAATTGCCCTTCACATTGGGCCCTTTTCCTGTTATTTACAAATCATTCTTAGTAATTTATCACTTGTGATAGAAAATAGAGTTAACTTAGCTTAAAATACTTAAATAAGTAATCAAACTGAGTTTATTTAAAAAAATTTTTTTAATAAATCAGACTTTTATTTAGTCAGGCTGCCCTTTACCCCAATTAATCCAAATCAGTGAGCTTTTACTGTAATTGAAAGTTGTGCATGCTTGCCATTTCCACTGACCCTCTAAGAGCCTGTAATGGCAATTGGAAATTTTCCAAGGTGCTGGTACCTTTAATTTCTCCTTTACTCTTCTTTCAGACAATAGAAGTTTGCATTGTCAAGTTTAAATCTCAGAGAATGCTCCCTCATCCCTGAAATAGCTCATTTAGAAGTTCTGTTATTCCTTAACCCCGGCTTTACCTCACAAATCCTTCTGTGGAAATTAAGGACGATCCTCGTATTCCCAATCTCCTGCAATTTCAATCACAGGGACCTGCCGCAGCCTCAGCTTTGCTCTCCTGCACTCTTATCCACCCCTGTTCCATCCACCACTGAAATGCCTCTCCTGTCTGCTGTTCCCACTGAGCCCCTCTGCTACTCTCCGACCTCTCATCATCTCTTGCCCAGGTCTTCCCAAAGGTTTCCCACCTCTGTTGTCATTAACCCTCCATCCATCCAAAACTACTGTCCACGGTATTTCTTCTCTCGGTTGCAGAGCTGATTATGTGACTTTTCTTGGTGGCTTTAACAACTTCGGTGCCCACTCCCCCCACCCCAGCCACCGCCTTATTCACAAACCCAAGTCCAAAGTCGAGCCTGGCCCCAGAGGCCCTTTGCATGTGACCCCCAGACTCTCTTCACATACTTTCACACCTCTGCACTCTTGCACATATTTTCCCTCTGCCTCACCACCCCGCTTCAACCAGCAGACGCACATACATCCTTCCAAGATGCACCGAAGGGGAAAGGAGACGCAAGGCAGGCCTAAGAGCATGAGCATTAGTGTGCTTAAACTTCGGTGTGGACTGAGTCCAGCTTCTAGCTGCGCCCCAGCTCGGCCACCTCCTGGCTCTGGGAACTGGGGCAGATTGCTCAGCCTTCTGGGGTTCCATCCGTAACAGAACAGCTACTTTACAGGGTGCTGTAAGAATTTAATGAGCTCAGGTCTCTAAAGCACTCAGTTCAGTGCCTGCAACATAGTAATTGTGCCCTAGTGACCGTTACTTTTAAATGTCATCTATTCCATGTCCTTTTTTCCAACCACCATTTCCTTAAGTCAAAATTGATGGATTCTCCTCCTATGCTCTTGGAATGTTTTGCTGATTACTCAATAGCATTTTTCTTATGGTAGGTTGCTTATTTCTTTAATAATAACCACAGGTAACAGTTCATTCGGCATTTTATATATTCATCACTTTTGTGAGCTTCTAATATGTATTATCTAACTTAATCCTCAGCAACTCCGTGAGGTAGCTGATTATGATCCCCACTTTAGTGATGCGAGAAACTGAAACCAGAGCGGATAAGCCACAGGCCTGATGTTGCTCAGCAGGGTAAGAGCCGAACTAGAATATGAAATCACGCAACCCTGCTCAGAATTCATTCTTAACCAGCCCATTGGAATATAACAGAAATTGCATCCCTTTCATCTCTGTGTGACTAGTGTATTCACAGCTTCTACACACAAGGAGAGTCTCATATGAGCTTCTGAGGAGACTCTTGGAACCCAAGACCTAGGCTGCTCAACTCAGAATGTACTGAAAACTTAGGAGTAATATAAGCTGCCCATCCAGACTGTTCTTCTCTTTCTCTCTGCAGAATCAATTCCTCTGTTTTGGTCCAAGGAGAGTAATAGGGCATCTTATTATAATCAGTGTGGTCCAGTACCCTACCCCTCTCTCTACAGGGAGGCAACCAAGGGAGATTTCTGTGAGTGAAGAAATTGCTCCAAAACATATGGACTATACTCAGTATACTCCACCTTTATATATGTTTTAATAAGTGGATGAATACAAAACTGTCTGTACTTGGCAATCTAGTCTTGAAAAAGTCCTTTGTCACAGTGGAGAAATGTTGCCACTTGAAAACTGACTGAACATAAGAAAGGAAAATCTGGAAGAAGTATACACCCACATTTACATTCAGAGAGATGGGTATAAAGAAGCTATATAGATTTATATATTTTTAAAAATTCTTTAGTGAGAAATAGCGTACTTCTGAAATGTGAAGTTTTTACCAACTAAAATGGCATTATTTGATATGGGAATAAGATTGTGTGTAAAGGCGCAGATATACATTTCATCATCTACTTCAGCTACTTATGCTCTTATTTCCATTTATAAAATAGGTGAATATAAAAATTCCCCAGGGTTGCTCTGCACAGTTTAAAAAACTGTGGGCCTGTAAATTCCGTGTAAAATTCGTATCTCTGTTGTGAACATCACTCAATAAATCTCTAAATTAAACACACAATGCTTTCATACTGCCTGAGTTCTCGCTAGGTCTGAGGTCATATCATCAGCATGTACACATTCAGAGCATTTCATGAACTATATGATGTCGGCAGGTCATTAATAAAAACTGAAAAAGTAAAAAGCCCCATAATTAGCTCCTGAGGTAACTTTGAATGTAACATTTTCACCTCATATTCAACACCATTAAACAAAATGACTGGGGTTTATTCACTAATGTAGCCTGAGAACCATTCCACTATAGTTAAACTTTGCCAAATTGAGGGACACTCAAATAGCAATATGTTGTGATTCATCGAATCAAAGGCCACAGGCAAATCAATAGAGATAGTTGCTGCATAAAAAATTATAATGAACAAATGTAACAATATCATCAAGGTTACCTTGAGAAGAGCAACGAAGTGGTTTAAAATCATCACTAAAAATAAGGTCAATATATCAGCTTTGAATGGAAAGCTCAGTAATTTTTTAGCAGATTTAGGAGAAACTATACAAAGGCAAATAAGCAACTCTCGGGGGGGAAAAAGTAATTTCTCAAGGTATATTGTAAAAGTCTGGTCTCTTAGTATTATAAGTAACCTCAGATGTGATAGACCCACTAGCAAAAGGTTAAGACCTTCATATGACAGTTATAAGAGCAAATTCTGAGGAACAGAAAGCAAGTACACCAAACCAGTGCATCTATACATATTTAAGTCTTGAAGTAAAGAAGTAGCATACTCATCAAATGACAGACGAAGGGAAAAGAGGGACGTGAAATCATTTAATTCTTCCCTTATTTTAATTCTATTTGACTATTTGTCTTTGAACAAAGTCCAATTCCTAGAGGAGACTAAAATGCTTACCTCAATTACTTGAGTGGCTTTTCAGATGATTCGGTAATATAAGAAAGGTGGTATCAGATTATCAATAAGGAACTTGTTGCTCACTCAGCTAAAAAGTGTTACACTGGTGTAAACCTGAATCAGTTCTCTAGACAGTTGATGGGAAGCATAGTCATCATATTTTTCCAATGATAGAAGTCTAAAATCATAGAGCTAGAAACTGCCTTCAACAGTATTTACACCAAGGACACCTAGGTGGCATAGTTGGTTGAGTGGCTGACTCTTGGCTTCTACTGAGGTCATGAACTCAGGCTTGTGAGCTCAGGACCCCACACTGGGTTTTCCTCTTAGTGGGGAGTCTGCCTGAGATCCTTTCTCCCTTCCCATCTGCTCCTCACCTTGGCTCATGATCACTCTCTAAAATAAATTAATAAAATCTTTTTTAAAATAAAATAAATGGATTTCATGTTTGGGAAAAAAAAAAAAAAGAGTATTGGGGCACCTGGGTGGCTCAGTCAGTTAAGCACCTGGCTTCGGCTCAGGTCATAATCCCAGGGTCCTGGGATGGTGGTGCCCCTGGAGTTGAGTTGGGCTCCTTGCTCAGTGGGGATCCTGCTTCTCCCTCTCCCTCTGTTGCTCCCCCTGCTTGTGCTCTCTCTCACTTTCTCTCTGACAAATAAATAAATAAAATCTTAAAAAAAAAAAAAAGTATTCACACCATCAGCCTCTTCCTTCTTTTACAGTACTCTTTTCTCAATACATAATGAAATACATTTGGTGTTGACTGTTCTGAGTGAGTTTTTCTAAGTATTTTTTAAACATTTATACAGTAATAATATTGGTATATTTCACCCAATATTTAAACATTTTTCTAAACCACAAAATCACTGACTGCAAAACAACTACATCGTAAAGCAAGGTTGAACTTAAGGCTGATCAGGAATCTGAATGTTATGAAAGGACACAGGCAAGTTAAGTCTTATCTTCTCAAATTGTATGATTATCCCTTTTGTCTCGAATCAAAAGTCTAAAAAATTTGCTTTATATCTAAAGAACACAGGATAAACAATTTTTTACCTAACAAAATGCTTTATTGACTGCTTGGATTTTGAGTTCTTAGAGCAATATTTAGCCTTTAGATATCATCACTTTGTTGGGGAACCTGGGTGGCTCAGTCAGTTAACTGTCTGCCTTCAGCTCAGCTCGGGTCATGATCTTAGGATCCTGGGATTGAGCCCCACCTCAGGCTCCCTGCTCAGCAGTGAGTCTGCTTCTCCCTTTGCCCCACCTACTAATACTCGCTCACTTATGCACACTCTCTCGCTCTCTCAAATAAATAAAATCTTAAAAAAAAAAAAAGAAATCATCGTTTTTTTAGATACATATACAAGCATGAATTTCTCAGCCATTTTATCTTGGAAGCCCAGCACAATGTCCACAATGGTATCATTTTAGGCCATTCATACCCTAATCAGCTCTCAACACAAAAAATTTTTTACAGAGCTTCACAAGAAAACTAGATATGCTTATTTGTCAAAGGAGGCACAAGCAAAGTTTTGTAAATGTCATGAATCTGAATGATCATCCAAATAATGACCACAGTTAATTGTTGCAATTTCAGTTTATGGCATAGTTTCATTCACCATCACCATTATAAACTTCCCCTTTTGTGTTGCCACAGACAGTCCCTTCTGAATTATTGACTGGTTTCAGTAGAGCCCAATTTAGAAAGGAAATCCTTTCATTAGGACTATTTAATTTTAATCTCCAAAATTCAAATAGGATCCAAGGACAGAAAGAGAAAGACTTAATTTTGCTACAGTACAGAAAATATGACAATGTTTTAGCACATGACTAACCCTTGACCTGAGTGGGACCACCTAAGCACACAGTTTATTTATCTTGCTGAATTTTGCCTTTGAAACTCATACTTTTAAAATATGGACTTCCTAACCCATATTGCAGAGCTTTGCAAGCTGGATGGTTGAAATTACTTGACAGCAGTAGTTCTTAATCAACTGAGAGACACAGACAGATCCCTTTGAATACCTGGTAAAAGCCTCAGACTGCTCTCTTAAACATAAGCATGCAAATACAAATTTTTGCACACAATTTCAGGGATCATGGACCACCTGGCTGAAACCCCTGCATTGTTCCCTGCAGCAAAATTTGAAAACTTTCTTTTCAACTGAAAATTAGCTGCCATGGCATTTGAATGATGTGGTAAACGTGTGCTGGTTTTCCCCAATACAATTTTCTTTAGTCTACTTTATTTGCTAATATGTTAAAAAAAAAAAAGATGACACCAAATATTTTAGTCAAAGATCTATGTATAATGATACATAAGCATCATTCTACTAGCCCTTCTTTATATACCTTCCCTAACACTGTACGTACATAATCATCCAGAAATATAAAGAATCAAGGGCAGAAGGGAAGTAGAATTTTGGTAATTTCACTGAATATATAAGGTCTTGCAGACACAAAGAAATTGGCCTAAGTTTTGGAGTCTAAAATTGCTACCCATCTATATTAGTCCGTTCCAACATGAATGGTTTCAATTTATCTAGAAAACTCCTATATTGAACCATGATGTCACTACAAGAAAGATTTTCTTCCTGAGTATCTGGCCTTTCTAAGCCAAGTTTAATAGCTGCCGCCACATCAATAAGGTTTTGAGTGTGTTTTCTACACTCTTTAACATACAGATGTAAACATGGGCAAAAGGGCAACCAGATAGCCTCTCACGTTCACTTGTATCTGTCTGGATATTAGATAATCAGCAGTAAAATCTACTCAAATCTCTGGATTTGGAATTATAGAGGCCAGCATTCTAGCACTCGCTCCTGTGTGCACGGATTATTAACCTACCAACAACTACTTATTTAGGGTGTCTGTGCCAGGCACTGTGTTTAGGAATGAGTTAATACCAATAAAACAGTTAGAAGAGTGCCTAACCACTGTCAGCACTTCATAAATGACAATGTTATTGTTATCATTATTATTGTTTTTATGGCTATACAAATTCAAAGGGGTCCTAATGCTTTCACTCAAGGAGCTGTGATCTAGTGAGATATTTAAAACAGACTGTGGTAAGATGATGATGGAAGTAGGCAGAATTGCCACAGAAACCATGAGGTGGGCCAGGGAAGTCTTTCAAGGAAAGTTTCCCCAGAGAGAAAGAGGAGTGGTTAGCTGGACAAATCAGGAAGAAGGAGGTGTGGCCTTCTCTGGAGGCAGTGAATGTACACAAATCAGGATACATCGTAAACCTGGGTGGCGAGGAGTTTACTATGGTTGGTGCAAAGATTACAAGTGAAAGTCTGATAGAGATAAGGCCAGAAAGGAAAGAAGAGGCAGAGTATGAAAAGTTGTTGGTTGTTAAGCTAAGGAGTTTAGATTTTATTATGAAAGTCACAGAGAGTTATTTAAAAGAGGTTTTACACAACAGAGTTCTACCACTATCAGCTGTGTAACTTTGATTCGTTCACTTGACCTCGCTGGGTTTTGGTTTCACGTGTGGAACAGAAGAAAGGCAGAGTTCATGGTTGCTGAGGTCTCATCCAGTTGACGTTTTAAAATGATTCCATTATTCTTGTGTCAAGAATGACCAAAATAAAAGGAAGATTAAAAAGTTCTTATTTTGCAATAGTCAAATATGATTCTAGAAATATCTGTATGGATTTTGAACTTTATATTTAGCTTATCTCTGAATGAAGTAACAAATTACTTTCTGATTTTGCCTTGTGCCCTTTGCTTTATAGGCAAATAGAAAACAAAGACGGACTTCCAAAAATTCCAGATATCAAAATAATAATCAAAATGTATTTGAAGTCCCACTTACAATTTGCATAAGATATTTTTCTGTTTTGAATTTGAAAAAGGAGGAGAAAAACCCTGCAAATTATTGCTCAATCATTAACACAGTCAGGTACCACTTCAGTAGTTGATATTCAATCAGCCGATTAAAATCATCTAGTCAGTTACCTTATGATTTTCCAATTTTATAGTCAGATCAGTTGGAGATGCAAGCAATTAATACATATCTAAACTATCAACAGTTTTAGTTTTGTAGTGAGTCTCACTGAAATTCTAATTTTGATTGGTAAGTATAACATTTAACTTTTAAAGACTGGAGTATTTTCATTGTTTCCTTGAGATTAAAATGGTTTTTCGTAAACTGCATCCATGCCTCAAGCAAACACATGAAATCTGATTAAACTGTTATAAATATATTCTAGCCACCCTCCTTTGTACTCTTTCCCTGACCATTTTTCTTACTTGAAAAATAGAGTCAATCAACCAAAACCAGAAAATTTGTTAGGTTTTGTGGCAGTGGAAGATAGGCAGAAGATGTAAGAACAAGACAGTGAAAAAAAGAAAATTAACAGAAAATAAATGACAATGTAATAATTCTGCTTTACTGTCTATCTCTAAGTAAAACTCCTCATTCTTCCTGAAGGCCTTATTCTTGATCTACTGCTACTCTAACCTCATCCCTTAAATCCCCATTCACTATACTAAAGTAACTTACTTCACGAATCAAATTTGAGTAGATTTTGTATTGCACTGGAATGTATTCTCCCCTCCCTCTACCTTTTTCTTTTCTTTGCTTCCTTTTTTTTTTTTTTTTTTTAAGAGAGAACACGTGCTTAGGCAGGGAGAAGGGGACAGGGACAGAGGGAGAGAGAAAATCTCAAGCAAACTCCCTGCTGAGCATGGAGCCCGACTTGGGGTTTGATTTCAGGACTCTGAGATCAGGACCTGAGCCAAAATCAAGAGTCTGATCCTTAACTGAATGAGCCACCCAGGTGCCCCCTCCCTCTACTTTTCAATTAAATAAAAAGTCTTGAGGCCAAACTACATCTGTTTAGGTCTGCCATCTCCATTTCTCCCACTGCTCGTGCCTTCTAGCACATTCTTCCATGCCATCTTCTCTATCTGTTACACTCTGTTTCCATTACTTAACTTTCTGCCAAGCTTTCCAACTAGGACTTGTTTAAAATTGCTCATTCTGAGGGCACCTGGGTGGGTCAGTGGGTTAGGCCTCTGCCTTCAGCTCAGGTCATGATCTTGGGGTCCTGGGATCAAGCTCCGCATCAGGATCCCTGCTCAGCGGGGAGCCTGCTTTCGCCCTCTCTCTGCCTGCCTCTCTGCCAACTTGTGATCCCTCTCTCTGTCAAATAAATAAATATATTTTAAAAATATATAAAAATAAATAAAAATAAAATTGCTCATTCTGGAAGACTTTCATCACAACATTATCAAAAAATAAATTCAATTCTATAAGCCTCTTCATCTAACATGGGTCACCTGTGTGGCTCAGTCAGTTAAGCATCTGCCTTCAGCTCAGGACATAATCCCAAGGTCCTGGGATCCAGCCCCACATGGGGCTCCCTGTTTAGCAGAGTCTGCTTCTCCTTCATCTTCTTCCTTTCCCCCCAGCTTATAATCTCTCTCAAATAAATAATTTTTTTAAAAGCCTTTCCATCTAGTAAATGTCACCAACCTTCTCCATTTTATCTAATTCTCCAGTATTTTGTCTATTATATTGAAATTTTAGTAGGCAAAAATAAATTCCACCCTAGTACTTTTAAAATTTCTGGGTATCTGGTGCTCAAGTGACTTTCTACAATGTTGGCCTGCCTGTCTATAATACTGGTCCAGGCTCTAGTCATCCCAAGCAGATGGGAAAAAAGATTGAGGGTTACATTCACCCCATGCCCAGTCTATCATATATCAAGATGTCCCTAAGCTTATGCACAGATGCTCAAGTGTGCAGCCTTCTTGGTCTATGATACCAGGAGCTGTACTCTCACGTACAGAGTAAGCAGTTTGAGTACAAGTGCCCCCTCTACAGATAGTTCCAGCTCAGGATAGGTAACTGTTTAGAAATAAATTTTCCTCTAAGTTTATCTCCCCTGTGTGATTTATCCTCTATGCTTAAGTAAGCATAGGGTAGTTCATATGGAATTCCCAGAAAACAAGTCCCTGAACTCATGTTTTCATTTTCCCAGCTTCTTCTGGATCTTTCTGTGGGCTCATTTTCAGGATTATACATAGAAGTTGTAAGAACAGAAAATCTACGTTTAGTAGTAGTTTAGGAGAGTCCATGATTCTAGGAAGTCAGGGCATATCCCATAAACCACTTGCTGTCAACTTAGAGTCCATGGTCCCCTTGGTCTTCACCATCCCTACCTCCTCCAAGCTTATGTACCTGACAATGGACTTGTGCACATGTTTTTGTCTCACCTTGAGCACAAGACTTTGTCAGAGGCAGATTTCTGGTCTCCATAGCCTCTTCCAATGGTGCATACTACACTTTAATGGTTCATTAAATATATTTAAAACAAATATGTGGAAAATTCAGGATTCGTGTAAAGATCAAGTATTCCACATTTAAAATATGGGTCATCCATTTGAATAAAAATCTGAAGGAAAGATAAACTCACTGTGATGTGGGCAAACTTCTCACATAAAGTACAAGGGGGGGCAAGGGAGCAAGTATGCTAAATCACAATGGGTAGAAATGATCTTATGTGACTGGCTGAGACCTCAAGTAAGGAGGAGAATTAATCCTAATACAAATTATTTCTAAACTTTATCCAGATCTAAAATTTTGTTTTGTCCTTCTTTTCTCACTTTCTTTCTCATTCTCTCTCTCTCTCTCGCTCTCTCTCTTTTTTTTCTTTTTTTAAGTCTTTCAACCTGACCTGATACTAAAACAAATATCTGGAACAAAAATGAATCAGTAGCCAGGTGTACATGGATTGCCTATGGCCATGAGGAAGCCAAAAGACCTATTCTCTCTTCAATACCTGCTGCTCAAAGGAGTGAATAAAAGTGGCAGCCCTTCACCTAATATCATAACTAAAATATCATGGTATGTCAGGCAATGAGCATATATATCAGCAGATATCTCAAGAGCCACTGCTATGTAAAGCTAAAATAAAGTAGGAGCCACATAAATAAAAAACAAATCAAAACAAGATCTAAATAATGATGATTACTATTTTTGAAAAAGAAATAAGAACTCTTGTATGGTCCTGGTTTTAGATGAAAATTAAATACCAGGCAACTTAATAAAATCATCTGTAACACAAAACATACTTCAGAATCATTTATTTATTTATTATCTCTTAAAAGTGGTGTGATTGAAAATAAGTATAGATATGGAGTGGGAGGATCTTAACTGTCTACATTTAATTTACCTTTTCTTGCTGTGGAATCCCCACTCACACTAATGGTAGAGTGAAGTGGAAATGACAGGGTCCTTAAATGTGACGATTAAAGGTGTTTTAGCTACCTGCCATGGTCTCACATCCTGTCCAATTCTTCTGTCACCCTGTCTTTACCCTTCTCCTAGTGGAAAGGGTGTTTGAATGGAAGAGTGTTCCCCCAAGTAGAACCCAACTCTGATTTATTCTGTGTTGGTCCTTATACTTTGTTTCTCAATATTCAAGGACTTCTTCCAGAGTTTAGGAAATTCCTTTTTCTTATTCGCAAAATTTTCTTTCCAGATAAAAGTCAAAAGAAAATTAATTTAGGAAACTGATCAAGGTCCATTTATATCCTCTTCGTTCTAGATCGTATCCTTTTTCTCTGGAAGCAGTAAATGGGTAACAAGGCAATGTATTTTATAAGAAATTTTAAAAATACATCAGTCTGATCATGAATAAGGGGGTTGTGGGAAACTGGAAAAGAAAGTGGAAATGTGAAAGGAGAGGGGGGAGAAAAGGGAAGGCCAAAAGTGATAGAAGAAAAAAATGATAGTTGGAAAGGAAACAGACAATAAAGAAGGAACTAGAGAGAAAGCAGCAAAAATAAGAAGGAAAGAGGAGGCCAAAGGAAGGCCAGAAAGTGGGTGCTGAGACATTAACATTCCCCCACCCACTGAGAAGCTGGAGGGGTCTAGAGCTGTTCTTCCTCCCCCTATCTACGCTGTTCCCCAATGTTCTTTCCTTAAGCAAAATCATAGCCTGGCCTCTCTGATG